>NC_133576.1:110962353-111159716 GCF_964106895.1 Numenius arquata | reverse complement strand
GGGGGGGAGGGGCGGCATTGACAGCGAGCGCCGTGTCCGTAGCGCTGCCTCAGCCCAAGCGGGCTCCCCCCCCTCCCTGCTTCCCCCCCCCCCCGTTCCCGGCATGCCCCGGGGCGGCGGGGCTGGCTCTAACGAATTTGAATGAAGAGCCCTGCTCTTTCGGCGCCATTTTCGAGTGATGCCCGATCGCATCGCTGCCGCGGGGGAGCGGCGGCTCGCCGGGCCGACCGCCGCCAAAAGTCACCTCCCTCCCCCTTCCCCTCCTCGCCGCCGCCGCCACTGCTGTGTTTCGGAGCGGGTGCCGCCGCCGGCATAGGCGGTAAGAGCCGGAGGAACCGGGCGCGGCTGGGGTAGAGGGAACTGGGCGGGCGGGCGGGCCGGGCGGGGGAAGCCTGTCTTCGGAAAAACAGGGGGGGCAACCTGTACCGCGTCGCCGCCGGGAAAAGTCTCCCTCAGGAGCTCGGCGGACAGCGGGCGGGAGGCTCCCGGAGGCGGCGGCAGGTCTCGCCGCTGGCTCCTGGGCGGATCTGTCACTCGCTTCCCTCAGCCTCAGAGGGTGGGAGCGGCTGCCTCCTACGGCAGGTAACCCCGCTTCCCCGGGTCGGCGGCGGGCAGCATCTCGCCCCGGCGGGGTATCCCGGGCAGCCTGGCTTCCCAAAGCCCCGTCGGCCCGCCCCGGGTAAGAGCGGCGCGGAGGCGGGCGGGGGGGAGCTCGGGGCGGGCGGGAGGCGCGGGACAGCCGGAGCCGGAGGGTCGCGCCGCGGCCCCGGTGTGCGCCCCGCTCTCCCCTGACATGACATGACAGGCTTCCCTCTGATCTAGCCCCCCCTTCCCCCTTCCTTACCACCCCCCCCGCCGATCCCTCCCTCCCGCTTTCTCCCCCGCCTCTCCGCCGTGGAAATTTCGGGGCAAGCACTCGGGACACGGCGGCTCCTGCTTCCCCGGCCCTTGCAGCAGCAGCCAGGATGACTTCCCCACTTACATGCACATCTCCCTTTCTCCCCCTCCGCCTTCCCCCCCCTCCTTTCCCCCCCCCCCGCCTCCTCCTTCCTCTCTCCCCGTGTTTTCGTAACCCGGATTAATGCCCCTTCGCTCTTTCTCTTCCCTCTCCCTTCTTCCCCCCCCCCTCAAAATAAGAGGACAACCTTCGCTTTTTTTCTCCGCTTGTTTGCTTTCCATGTTAGCAGATTAACTTCTCTGTTTAAGCGCTTTCTCCACCTCCCACTTAAGCGCTTAATTTCCCGTGTCACGATATCGGAGCCGCCTTTAGCAGAAACCTGGGTGACGGTTATGCTGCCACATGCTATCACATTTATCATCTCTGTCCCTTTGGGTATTAACGAAGGACCAAAGTGCTGTTCATCGCGTATTGCACAGGGCTATTTTTTTCCCCTCTTAGCGTTAAAACGCGAGTTTCCTGCCTGAACTAGAGGGGTGGGGTGGGGGTGGTGGGGGAACATAATCCGAGGCCATTTGAATCGTGCCAGCTATTTGTAGGTGTTTTTCCTCTCCTCCCACACACCCCAAAACCGAGTAAATACCCTCCCCATAGATATCCCAGTATTAGGCTAGGCTCAGAGCTGGCCATTCACCTCCTCTTCTCCGCCTACAAAATTCTCTGTCTCTGTCACCCGGGTCGCTATTTGTCATTGGCTTAGCTATTTTTTGGTGGCTGTTTCTATGTCATTTCTCGGTGGCCAGCAGCTCTCGGTCTCTCGTAGCTGTGCGAGCGCGATCGTGCTTATTGTGATAGGCGCCGAAAATCGCTCTGGCAGTCGATCCGCCGAGCGGTTCCCCCCCGCCGCAACACACAGAATATGTGACACGGTGCCTTTTCTTCCACGACGCCGTTTAACCCTCTCGGGGCCGGCTCTGGCGTGGGCGCTCGCCTTTTCGGAGTGGCGCACACACAGGCACACAAGACATCTTCATAATTTTTTTTTTTTATTTTTTTTTAATTTTTTTTTTTTTTTGGCGGCGGTGGTGGCGGCTCCTCGGTGGGAGCGGCGGCGGGGAAGGGATAACACCGTGCAGCGGGGTAGGCAGCTCCATAGCAGCGCGGTAAGCTCAGGCACTGGCAGGCCAGCGGGCTCCTTCCCAGCTACAATTTCTAACCTTACTTTTTATTCCTGTTCCTACTTCCCTCTTCACTTTCGGCCGCCCGACCATGGGCGTTGGGTTGTGGTGTTTTTTTTTTTTTCCTGTTTGTTTTTTTTTTTATTATTATTATTTTTTCCCGGAGGCAGGAAGGCGTACGGATATTTTCCCCGATGCCGTGTGATCGGCGGGCTTTGCCGTCGAGCTGGCGGGCGCGCAGGATGCGCAGCGAAGGCAAAGCAGCATCGCCCCGTCCGCCCCCCCTCCCCCGTCCCCCCCCCCCTTCTCGTGAAAGGCGCCCGTTCAGCGGAGACTGGACCGGCTGCTGCCCCCCCTGGTTGCCTGCGGGGATGGGAGGTTGGACCGGGTCACAGCCTTTCGCCGCTCCTCTCCCCCCTCTTCCTCCACCACCACCCCCCGCCCGGTCGTCGTCCCCCCCCCCCGCACATCCCTCCGCGGCGTTCAAAGCCAAAAACCGGCCGCCTTGCGCTTAGCTCCGTCAACACCGAAAATAACGAGTTAACCGAAGAACGTAGGAGGGACGTAGAGAAGAGTTGGGGTGCAGAAGTGCTGTACAAAAAGATTTCTGTGTACATGGCTGAGAGCGTGTAGTCTTAAAGTGAAATGCAAAACTTAGTGTTTCCAGCATGGCAACTGGATTGTGATTCAAGGTATTTTCTGTGCAACGCAGAAATACAATAGTTGAAGGAGGTTTTTCTGCCTCCAATCCTTAGTTTCCCCGGATTCTTTTAATCCAGTACACAAATTACACTTTTTCAGTCCTTTTTTCCTGGGAATAGCTGCTTCGTTTGTCTCCACAATTTATACCTTTATGCCCCGATAGCTAGAAAATTCAGTTTAATCTCTGAAATTGCAATACTAGTAAGATCCTATTGAAATTTAGCACTGACTTCTTTAGATTTGCATCATTACTTTCGGAGTGTTTTCAGAAACGTTTTTAAGAGTTAGTATGGGAATGTGCACAAAGCTGTTTCCTTGTAGCTGTGTATACTAAGAAATACCAGAATTTGAAGAGATTTACACTATTCATCAGTGGAAGTGCACTCACAGACACTGACTTTCACTTTCAGGGAAATAACTGTCCTGACTCGTAGCTTATTTAGAAAAAAATAATCTATAATTCAGTATCGTACAGGTGCGTATGCATTTTTTCCCACTATTTGACAGTCATGTTCAATAGCATGCAATATATATCTATTTTTCATTTTAATTAAAATCTGTGCTTAGCACATATTTGACTACGTAAAACAACTGTTCTTTTCAGCTTTTTTATTTCTCAGCTGCACTGTTCCCATATTTTACAATTACATAAAGGTGGGTGTGGCTAAAATGAAAGCGGTAAGCAGTCCAATATCAATGTATAGTGTATATTAAGTAGGTATTCCTTTCTTATATTTCATGTACTCTTTATTTTGAGATACTTGGGGGGAAAAGATCATGTAGCTTAAATAGACCCTTGTAGAACTGCTTGCATTTTTCACCTTAGTTAAAATGTCAAACATTAACTGGGATTACTTGGCCCTGGAAAAGTTACATTTGGAGGAAATATCAAATGAACTTAAAGATCTAAACATACATATTTTTATTATATCAAGAAGTGAAAGTTAAAGTTTTGTTCTTTATAGAATATTACTTAGGTATGCCGTGTAGCATAGTATATCTATATTTTTATTAATTTTTTTTTTCTTTTTTTCAGTCTAATCCTTTATCTTGATTCTTAGGAAAAGACATCCAAATAAGCTTCAGTTGTCCCTTTTTTTTTTTTTATAATTTTTTTCTCTTTTTTTTTTTTTTTTAAGCCCACTAAGTTGTACTGAAAGTTTCCAAGAGGTACCCGTTCATTTTATAGATATAAGTCTACTGAAGTATGGAGTAACATGAAGATTTTTAATTTTCAGAAATAACAGTAATTTGAAAGTGTGACTATATATCTATGTGACTTTTTCATATGTTAGGGTAATATTACACAGGACACTTACTGAGGTAACATTTTAAAGGCAAAGTGTATATATATATGATAACAAGGTGTCATGGGGATGGGGCTCTTTCTGTTTGATTGGTTGGGGTGGTTTGTTTTTTGGGTGGTTTTTTTTTTTTTTTTTTTTGCTTAGGATCTGGAATTCTGAACTTCTTACTATTCCATCCAAAATGTAATGTCATGGGAGGAATTTTGGTGCTAAATTGTAGACTTTATTTCCTTCATTACCCCTATGACTAATAAGTTAGATTCTGTAGTGAAGTACAACTGGGACTGCATATACACTACCTGTCTGTGTACACCCTGCCTGCGAACACTGTAGGGAAGGTGCACAACTCATCCATCCTGAATGTCAAAAGCCATTCTAACAGTTGTACCAACACTTTTCTGTAACGCTTTTACATATGTATAAGCACACAACCTTTCTTTCCATAAAAAGTAGCCACGTAACAGCATTTCTTTTATGGGACTTTACTGGTTTTTGTTATTTGCATTGGGAAGCAATTAACTAATTAATAAATAGGGGAGAACTGAGAAGCTTATCACTATAGCCTACAAATAGGCTGCAGGTACTCTGTTTTGTGGATACAGTCATCCACCCACACCCAAAGGACCGTTGCAAGTCATTCTAGTAATTTACACTCATTACAAACTGTCAAAGGTACAGCGCATCTTGGACTAGTTTTGTCTGTCTGTGAAAGAAATAGGGAATGAAATTGTGGGCTTTTGTGTACAAACAGAAAAATATTTTTGTGATAAAGTTTTTAAAACTAAAAATAACATTATGTACACCACTAAGTGTCCTCCACAGATTTTTTTTTTAATATATTTTATTACAAGTTCTAAGCGCTTAACATCTAACACTGGAACCCCATCTCAAAAATTATGATGTTTTATCAGTAATACTTGGAAAATTTTGTTTGAACAGGCTGCCCAAATTATTGTTATTCTCTGTGACTCTTCTACAGCCATCTATTTATTTAATAGAATTAGTAATGTATTTTAAAGTTAGAAAAAAAAAAATTATATACCCCACAAATACGAAGGGGGCATCAGACAGTGGAGAAGCATAGCCACAGATTTCTGGTAACTTTTTTTTAACTCGGTGAAAATGTTGCTTTTCAATTTTATTTTTGTTCTGTACATTATTGGCAGGAGTTACAAGGAATTTTTAGGTAACTGATGTGTTAAAACATAACAAGCTAGATAAGTAAGGTATTTTTCAATAAAGAGATTCCCTTTGAAACCTAAATTTTGGATACTGGACAATTTCAGAAATGGTTAGAATGAGCTAGGTATAAAAAATTTCTGCCCATGTTTAATAGGGTGTAAGGCAACGTCTGCACTGATTATTTTTTTTTAACCCTTTATTGTAAGTTTTTTAAAAAAACTCCAGTTCACTAGAGAATTGATACTAGCACAATTGAGGAATAGTTTTGATCTTAGCTTCGTATGTTGCTGTGTGAGAACTCCACTAGTCTTGCATGAATATTAGAGGAGGGTAGCAGAACTTAAGCTCTAGCGCAGCTAATACTTAAAGTTTGGCAATTTTTTACTTTAATACTTGCACTACTAATATTTTAGCCTATCATTGTAAAAGGTAGGCTCTCTTTACAGAGGATACTAAGTTTTATGACTATAGAATTCTAAACACTTTTGCGTATCTCGGTAAAGAACAGTTGCTAGTGTATAAGGATGACCTCACACACACACACATTTATTACCACATACACACAACAGTAGAAAATATAAATTATGTACATTTAGCTTTTATTTTGTTAAAAGTTTCCCCAGATGTCTTCTAAAACTGAAGACTATATTGTTATATTGCTCAAAACAGAAAAATAGCAGTGACTTTCAGTGATCGTTCTTCATGTCTAAAGGAAACCACTGTTAGAAATAGGACCCCCCCACCCCGTGACTATTTAGTTTGTTTTCAGACGCTGCAATGAGTGCATCCACAGTAAATAGATTATTAATAAACTTTTCAGCATGGAATCTAGTTGAAACTAATTATTTTATTTAGCAAAAAGTAAAATTCACTTGAAGATTTGGTCAGAGAAAAAGATAATTACACATTGAATAGGGCTTAAGCTTGTATTTTCATTTTAAATGGTTTTATGTAAGTGCAGTTTCAGTATTATCTTTAAGTTTGTTAAATTTCAATATAAGCAGGGGGAGGGAGGGATTTTCAGAAGAATTTTTGTGTTTCTGGTTTAAGAACAGAAACTTTTTTTTTTTAACTGAATAGATAAATAGATGTGTGGAATACATGAAAATACAGACAAATTCCTTTTTTTTTCTTTTTTTTTTTTCTTTTTTTTTTCTTTTTTGGTTAGGGCAGGGTGCTTATTATAGTTCCATAGCTGTGAGGGGGGTTTTAGTATTTTCTAGAATACACTTAAAGAATAAAGAACAAATTTATGGAAATATTTGTAAACAGGTGACCTGATCTACACACCTACTACTCACTTATTAGGCATAGGATGTGTCTTGTTATGGTATCTACAGTGAAAAAGTCAAAATAAAGTCAAAATAAATTGAAGAATTTGTCTGTGTGAATTCATTGTTTCCTCCAGTAGATATTTGTCCATAGTTACTACCTCTATCAAGTTATCCTTTGTTCCTGCCTGATCATGGCTAAGTATTGTCATGGCTTTTTTTTAAGTTTTAAAATTTTATTTTATCTTTCAGAGTGTATTATATGACAGTAATGTTTCCATTATATGTTTTAAAGTAGCTGCTATTTGTAGGCTACGTCTTAATAAAGGCAATAATGGTACTGCCTTGAAGAAAAAAACATATAAAAAAAAATTAAAGCTCCTTAAAGAAAAACACAACAGTCAATAGCATATTTTAGGAAATATGACAGTAGTAATCACACATCTACTAAGTAGTTTATACTTACCTGTTTGCTTGTTTGAGGGTGGAGGGAGAGATTGGGGGTAGATGAGAGGGAGAACAACACCCACCCCACTCCTTCCCCCCCCCTTTTTTTTTTTTGTTCCTTCCTCTTACTTTCATCTTAAAATGCTGTGGGAAGAATGAAAGCAGAAACATGCTAATCTGATTTGTTTCAGGAGGCTTCTGATAATAAAGAGGCATATCACAGGTGTTCCTAATCAAGTCAGTTTGGTTTAAAAAAAAAAAGTATTTTTAAAATTAGGATTTCCTGCAACATAGACAATGCGAGGGTCAAGCCAATGACCTACATCTATGTTTGGGGATCAACCATGAAACTGTGGGTGTTGGAAATATGTTATAATACATGACATTTTTATTGCAGGTTTCGACCTTTCAATAGAGAGCTGATTTTGGAGAACGGCTTACTCCTGTGATTGAAAAACTCTCTCTGGAAGGTTGATGGAGCATGAGCATGGTATCTATTATATTAACATTTCATTTATTACATATGTTCTTTATTTTAAAAAGTGTATACAGTAGTCTAACTTATTCAGATTATTCAAAATAGGCCAGTTCTGCTGGGTTTGTTCAAGTTTTTTTCATTTGTTAAAATAATTCTTCTTTACACTCCTTCTGTAAAATTATGAAAGACTAAGTAAAAGTATTCACACAAGCTGTGCACAGAAGGAAATGAAGGGGCCAAAAATATGTTTAAAAAGCTGAGTTTGCAACAGACTTGATCATTGGAATTATATAATCTCTCCATATAGTATTGTTCTTATATTCTTGTCTTGGGAATTACTTCAATTGAAATGTTGCTAATCCAAAACTGAAGTATGGATGCTATAGTGTTTATTTTTAAATAACTTTTTTTTGTTGTTGTTGGGAGGGTGTGTAGAGAAAAAAATTGAGAGCTAGCTGAGTGCATTTCAATGTACAGTGCAAAATTTGTTTTTAAAAGCATTAATAAACTAGCTACCTGACAAGCAAAGTGGCAGAAAACAGGAAAAAATGATCTTCAGAGCCCTACACCTGTACCAGAATAGTCAGAAAATTTATTTATTTTATCTATTTGTCAGTAAATAGATATTATATAGTAAAGCAGTGAACATTTGAGAATAATTAATATAGACTCTGCTACACTCATATTGCTAGTCCTGCTTTACACTAAAAGTACTAATTTGGCTGAAACTGAGAAATCCATTCAGAATAATCATAACCTATCTACTTGTATATGAATAATCTTAACTAACGGTTTATGTAAACAACTGAAATTAAAATAGTAACTGCTCTTGGATTGAGTAAATTTGTTTAAATACTAAAAGGAGTAGTAAAAACTGTAAGACTTTATCTTCAGCAAAATATATTACAGTACAACAAATTTTATGAACATGTCGTGACTTTAGCAATTCCAGCTTTCAGCTGGAATCCAGTTTTTATCCTTAATCAAATCTGTCTGTCTTCAAGAGCACATTTTTTTTGTAGGGAGTAATTGTACCATAAAATAAGAGAAGTTTTAAAAACCAAAATTTTAGATTATCTCAGTAACTGCTAATTTATACCAAGCAAATCCAGTGAGGTGTAAATTGCATCTTTCCTCATTGTTGTAACTAGTGGCTAGTGTAACTGAAGAATTGCTGGCTTTTAGCAGTAATACACCTCCTGTTATAGAAGTATTTGAGGCAGACGTGTTCTGAATATATTTTTCTTATAATACTATGATTTTCAGGGTAGTTAAGACCTCCTACAGAAAATTATCAGTTGAGAAACAAAACTTTGAATACAGAAAGTATAGGAAGTGAAACATAACTGTATAAGCTTTGCAGTTTGTGATCAGTGAGTGGGTAATTCTTAATTTTTTTAATCTCTTTTTCTTCCTGTGATTAAAAATCACAGTGAAAGTATTTTTATTAATGCTGTAACAGTGTTTGGGTAGCATGCCTAATACGTTCCCAAATAAATAAATATTTCACAGTCTGTCCAGAAATTCTGCTCTGAATGTACTGTGTTTCTCTTGGTTTTTTTTTCCACTTTTTTTTTTCTTCTGATTCTCTCAACAATATAAGGATTTCACAGAACACTACTTTGAATTTGCTTATTCTTTTTTTTTTTTTTCCTGTACAAAAGCAATTACATTCCTGTTAATGAAAATCAGGATTATATTGCAAGGCAAAGGTATCTAAGGCTCCCTTGTGACATATTTAAAAGGTGAAAGTTTGATGGAGTGTTCCTTGGTCTGACACAAGTTCAGAGTATTTCTCATAGATTCTTATTCAGCAAAAAAATATGGTTTCTGGTTCACAACTGTAAATCAAAGGGATTTTAAATTTAGGGCCTAATCCTGCAAACTTTTAAATACACAAGTAGCCCTAATGACTCACTCCCAGGGATAAGGATTTGCAGAATCATGTTCTCATTAGATGCAAACTTTATTTCCTTTAATCAATAAAAGATATTAAAGTATTTTGAACTTTGAGTCTGAACAAGTCTAAATAATTTTTATAAAGTCCAGAGAGAAGAATTTTGCAGTAATTGAGTCTTACTCATTTACAAGCTCAAGTATCTTTCAAGAGTGCTGCAGTTATCAGTTATCATTAGAATCCAGTTTCTAAGTGTTGGTTTGCTCTAGAATGTTTTTGTGCTGAAATTTGGCCCATATTAATTTTTTATCCTAGAACTGTTTTGTATTTGGTAGTCAGCATGGCTGTCTCATGACCCAAAGAGTAGATGAAACTTTCAAGAGAGATGGGTGGTGTGTTTGTTTTATTTTCTTACTCTTAGCTTCTGCTACTGCAGTTCTTATTTAGTAAAACTGCCGTTTATTTTGTTGGAAGTTGAGCCTGAAATAAGGGCTGCAGTGCTGGCCCCTTAAAAATTGTTGGTGTGGCTATTGCAAATCGTACGCTTGACTTTGTAAACTGTTTTGCAATATGTAATTGTAATGAAGCTGAAAAGATAAAAAATGTACAGCCTTCTTTGCTTAAGTGCTTCTCGTGTAACTTTTCATGGCCACTTTTGCTATTCGTGCTATAGGTACACACTTGAGGCTCTACAGACTTTGTTGACTGAATCATAATTTGAAAGCTGACAATGCATGCTTACTGCTCATCTAAAGTAACTGTTGCAGAGCACATTGCCAGCTCATCTTTTCTCTCTCTCAGGACTTCCCTTGCTTTTTCAAAGGCAACTTAAATAATTTTCCTGAAAGAGATGTGTATATAAATGCAACCCATGCCTAGTTATTACAACACGTGTAGAATCAGCCATTGTTTGAAAACCTATCATATCTTAGGCATGGCTGTATAAGTTTTGAAATCGGAAACAACTGAATTTTCTGGATTTTGTTAGTTTAAACTAGATCCAGCCCTAACATTATTTTAAAATGGAGTTTTGTATACTATTAGATTTAAATAGACATTAACTTTTATTATTAGATTAGGCATTTAATGAAACGTGTATAGGAAGGATTTAAGACTAGTATACTTACACCTCATTTTTCCTTGTCTGTTGATAAAATGGTCTTGCAAGGCAATAGGAAAAGAAAAACAAATGACATACTTTTTTTTTAGGAAAAATAGTTAAAACATGCTAATTGGGATATTTAAATGCTTTTTTTTCTCACTCAAACATAACTATATGAAAGTAAGGTATTGCCCCTTTTTTATTATTTTGAATTTTATTTATTTATTTATTTCAACAAAAAGCTTTGTAGGAATTTATGTAAACCCATACATTTAAATCGTGGGTGGGGGAATGAGAAGTGTAATCAGCATTCTTAAATGTTCAGCTACTGTATTGATGGCTTGTTAATCCACCTTGTTTTAGACTGCTGTTCACACACTAACATGCCATAAAAAGGGCATGTAGGAAGATGCAACTGCTAATTGAGTAGTGTGTTTGAACAAACCACTGTTTCTAGCTATGTTAATTTAGAATTTATTTTAAATACATGGATATTCACAGTAAATCTTTTTCTAAGTTTGGGGGCTGGATTTTTTTTTTTTTTTCAGAGAACAAGTTTTTCCTGTTACATTATTCTAAATTTTTACAGGAATATTTTGAAAAAATAGTGCTTTTTAGCGAAATATACTACTAAGATAATCTGTCCAAAGCAAGAAATCAGCAATATGTATTTTTTTAATTTGTGCAGTACTTAATCTTAGTAATGTGCAAATATCTCTAAAATATTTACACCTTTCCATGAACCCACTAAATTTTAAGAGCTTGCTTTTTACTTCCTGTGAGTGTTCTATGGGGGGTTTTTTTGTGGGTTTTGGTTATCTTTTTTTTTTTTATCATTCAGGCCAAAGATTTTCATTATTTTTTCCATCCACTTCTTAGTATGAAGAGAGATTTTTAATTTTTTTATTCCCCATCTCCTCACAGAAGGAAATAGCTTTAAGTATTAATATGAAAGTTAACATAAACATTTTGAAAGTATTGTAATTATGAACATGATTATGATCTTCTGAACTTTAACTGATAATGTCCCTCTTCAAAATAGATACAGCATAATATAAGTCAATTTTAGATTTAGATGTGACTTCCTGTGGATCTGATAAATAAAAACATTTGCTTTAAAACTTCTATATTCTTCTGGAGCAAAACTTTCTCGTGGTAGAATGGGTAGATACTGTGGTCTTAAGTGTGTTATCACTTTAGTAATTCTGAAAATGCCTGCCTTTCTTCTGTTACAAGTTAGTCCATATTTTAGTCAAGATCAAGAATTAGAAAAGGAGGATGCTCCATCTGTTGTGGAACACTGTAATCTCTCATAAGAGAAAGTCTATCTCTAAATCAAAATACATATTCAAAAGTCTATTGCAGAGCAGAGTTCTCTGTTGATACTGTCACACTTCTGTCAGTATCTTGCACAGGCAAAAAAACCCTCCTTATCAAAAAGAACAGTTATGTACTAGTTACCCTGTCCCCACACTCCCCAAAACCAAAAGATTTTTTCCAGGTTCTCAGGAGAGGGAGATGATGCTTTTAATGCCAAGCACAGGAGTTACACAAGGAGCAGTCAAATGTGTATTCTTCTTCATCAGTTTTATCACATAACTCTAACAATATGTTTCAGTTCTCAGGCAAAGTGACTAATAGGGATTGTAGTTCTGTATGACCAGAGTTGTTTGTTTGTTTGTTTGTTTTAAACAAAGGGTCATATGCTTATCTTTAATGCTATATATGTGGAAATCCACAGCCTGTATCATAGGTAAGTGTTACTGATATCTTCTCCATAAGAACTAAAGTCCTAAATTCATGGCCCCTCTAATCAGTTCAGAAGTAGATAAAATATGGTTTAGAACAAACTCTCAGGGAAATGCTTGCACTTTTCTTTCTGGAATTACCTGGTTTGAAATCTGGATTTTCATTTGCATGGTGCCTGTTCTGCATCCAGGTTTAGAGTGTAACTAGGAGACTCTTGAATTAGCAATGAGAGAATAATTCCTTCCAGGGTATTAGTACTGCTAGACTGTGTTCTGTTTTTACACCAACTCCTCAATTTTCATTAAGGTTTTGATCCCAGCTATGTCACTGTAATTACAGTGAATTTGGCTGTGAATACTGTTTGCTTCAGAATGGATATGTGTGTGGAACTGCATAAGAAAGTAACGGAAATGTAAATAGAAGAATGTTCATAAGTTAGCTCTTAAATGTATTATTGGCCTTTTTTTTTTTTTGCTATTTAGATATACAGATTTCTTCTGGCTTTTTTTTTTAAGGGTAATACTTTATTTGTCAACCTCACAGTCTTCTGACCTGAAAATGATCATTCAAAACACTTAAAATTTTCTTGTTTGTTTTATTTTTAGATTAATATAACTTATGTTGCTGACCCACTTTCCATTATGTAAAAACCTGAACAGAATTTGTCACTGAGGTAGGAATTCATGAAGGCTAACACTAGAGGGCAATTCAAAGCAGCAGTTTACCCCAGTTATGGGTGTCTGTAGCCCTGTGGTGAAAAAGAGGGAGCTTGCGGAGACTTTCCCAGGGTCTCCCCCAGGCAAAAGCTGGTCTTTGTGATTACCCTCCTAAATAATTTCTTTAACTGGCTGTTCCTATCCTTGAGTGCTCCACTGAATGAGGAGGAAGTTAAGCCAGTTTGTATGCTTTGCTGAATTAGAAGTTAAGAAACATCTTCCACAGGGTCTTAACTCGCTCAGTCTTGCTACTGTCAAACAGGCATAGCTTATTCAGTGGTGGGTTTTGTTTGTTTTGAATTTGCTCTCATGTGCTACCTTGAACCCTTTCTCTGAAAGATACTGGGGTTTGGAAGTAAGGTAACGTTGTACTGAAACTTAAATGCCTTTTGTTAAATATTGAGGAAAATGGAATATATGGTGAGTAAAAAAATATTCTTACAAAATGCTGCAAAGTTATGCAAATTAATAAGACAGTATAAATAATGCATATCCTTAAAAAAAAAACAAACAAACAAAAAACCAAAAAACAAAACACAAACCAAACCACACCACAGAGTAAGGCATCAGACAGGTACTTTGTGTCCATAACTTTATCAAGGAAGATATATCTAATGTAAAAAAAAAAAAAAAAAAAACCACTGCTCAAGTAAAATGAGCAATCAGGTGCTGTGTTTCACATTTAGCTGAGGAATAGAGATCATCTGTGTATATTGTGCACGATTTAAACAATTTATGTAACAGTGCATTACATAATAAATCACAGTTTTCATGGTTGTAGTGTTCATTATAGATTTACAGAACATCCTGAATGCTTCTAAATAATAACCTGTAAAGCAAATGGTGATGTCATGGTTCTTGAAAAGCACTCAAGAATTCTTATTTTAGCAATGCAAATTCTCTCATTATATTGAAATGTACACACCCAGTCATGTAAATGCTTGTGCCACAGGACAAATTTCAACACAAGGGCATTTTATAAGTGTGTGTGTGTTTATACCTCTCTCTTGATCTAATTTTATATACATATATATTATTATATATTTTATGTGTACTAATATATAAAAAAGCTAATCAAAGATTAAAATGACATGATCATTTTAACACTCTGTACTGGTTTTTCAAGCAGAATTATCTTTGCATTCTTTTGCACAACTTATAAACATCTGAAACTTACACTTGAGAGCAGCTGAATTAAGAATGTTTTTTAATAAAAAAGTGCTTATTTACAATCACTCTGGCAGAGCCACAAATTGATAGAAACACTACAATGCATTGTTACAGTAAATACTTACACCTGTCTTCTGCAGGTCTGATCAGCAACTCCAGCGCAATTTGAAAATACGTAATCTGCTGGCAATGATGCGCCCAACCTTAATCGGTGCTGGAGCCTCTGGAAGAGAGATTGTGTCATCACACAGTCCAGCAATGACCTTGATGAATCTGTGAAAGAAGAAAATAGTTTTCTCACTTCTTCATTTGTAAAATGCACAAAAGGGAAAAAAAAAACCCAACCAAATGTGGAATTTAACCTATTGAAGTTGTTGGATTCTCTGGGGTTTAGGGGAGGTTTTTGGTTTTGTTGGGGGGGATGTTGAGGAATTCGTTGATAATAATGTACAGTGATAAAGAGGTTTTAATTACACGCATGAACTCTTGATTTGAGAATGTGTGAATATTTATATCAAATCTAGCTGAATACTCGGGTGCTTAAGCCAAACATACATGTAAGCTTTTAAGGAACTGAATCCTTAGTCTTTGCAGGTAAGATACTACCAATTTAAGAATAAGCATTTTCGTGCCAACATGGGTCTTATCTCCCTGTTTCTTTTTCCCTTTTACCAGCTTGATTTTTGGCCCTAAATCAAAGAGATAAGTTCTGTCGTTAAGTTAAGACTGTCTTCAGAATTTTATTTATTTCAACAGGAACAAATGTGTAAGTAGCAGCAATGTGCAGACCAATATTGCAATATTGGTCTGTTCTGTGTTTAAGCAGGTGGTTTCATGTGGCAGGCTGGAAGAGAGGCTCTTTTTCTTCCCAGCTTTTGACAAAAAGATGACGCATATGACTCAGAATTAGAAGGGGAAATCTGCCAGTTTGCATCAGTTCCTTAACTTGTGGGCTGCTATTCACCACAAGGAAAATCAGTATACTCGCACCAGTGCTTCTTAAGAGATGAGGAGTAATCATTTCCTTCAGAAAGTGTAGGATGGCCTTTCATATGTTACACTAGGCTTTTCCTATAATAAGATATTTTTCAATTGTAATACATCTTTAGGAAGAAAAAAACAAATAATGCTCTTAAATACTGCATTTAATGTTTAAAATAGGAATCAGACATATTATAGCTTAATGCAGAGGAAAAGCAAAGGAGGAATCTGCTTCTTTTTGAAAACATAAAACTTATGTTTTGCTGGCACTGAAACTCAGAAACCGTTGTAGATCTCTACGGTTGAAAGGTAAGGGGTTTTTTTATAGTTTTTTTTTAACCTAATTCCACATATTTAAAATCAAAACTGGAGATTCAGATAAGTTAGTAGGACTAAAAAAAAATTTAAATATAGTAACTTTGAGGGCAGAAGCCATCTGTTTTGAAGGGGAAAATAATTACTTGAAGTAAGGAAGATCTGATTTTAAAATGTCATGTTTTAGACCTGCTAAAAAAGATAATGCACAGCTTAGTGATAATTCTAATTCTTTCACATAGGTTTAGGTTATGATGAAGAGAGACTTCTTGCAATACTGATGTTTGCTCAAAGAACATGTCAACTAGCCTTTTTATTTTTTTTAAAAAAAGTCAAATGCAATTGTTCGGATAATAATGTCTTCTTTTTGGTTTGTGGATATTTACTAGGAGCTGAGAGTACAATTTTGAAATTTTTTTTGACTACTAGTGTTCTTTAGGTATTGGATTATAAATCTTTTTCTTAATATATTAACTTCTAGTTAATTCAGCATGGTTTTACTTTAAGCTTGTTAGTGAAATATTGAAAATCTAGCTTAATATAAAGCCATAAGAGGCAACCAGCATCCTTATCTTTTCTTTAATTTCCTTTTTTTTTTTTGCCCCCCACTGGATAAAATTCCTTTCATTTGGCAAAACTATTGTTGTTGTTCTGAAAAAGCATATCCTAAGTGAAGTTCATTTTCTAGCTGGAAAACTGAATTTCACTGCTTAGCAATCTGTGTCAGCTTTAGAAAGCACCATTTTCTTTTGCATTATCTAAGTTCTGTGACTAGTGGGTCTCGCTGATGGGGAAGTGGGGAACCAACCTAGAAAATGTTTTTGAAAGGGAGTATACACATCTGTGTGTTAGACGGTATCTCTTCTATGAATATTTCACTGGGGGGGGAGACTAAAACAGCCTTCTGCGTTGCCTCTCCTGCATATTTCCTCAGCTACCATTGAATAAACAGTAATCTAAGTAAATAGTATGACTAGGAATCTGCACCCCAAAAGTGTTAAGGACACTTGAAACTTCTGCTGAAGTGAGTAATTAAATAATAAAGTTGTAGAAATACAGCTAAGGATTAGGAAAAGTTACAGCAATTATAAGGGAGGAGTTCCTCGGCTGTTAACTAGTGGATTCCCTTAACGATCGAGTTGGTTTCTTCTAATAGCTCAGTCTCACCTTTCATAAGTCATACAGTTGTCTGGCATTTTATAGAAGTCATGTAGGGATGATGTCAAGAAAAAGACAAATTTACTGTCTGAGCCAGAAGGCAGGCTTACAAAAAGCAACTTCTTTCAGGACACGAAAAGCTCTTTGTTCTGTGGCCTTGGTCTTTTTGTGCTTTGACCCTTATTTTATAGCATTGTTACTCTGACCCTAAATCTTTGGAGGCAGACATGCAGCAAATTTAGCCCTTTAAAAGTGGGGTTGCATTCTGAGCTATGGGTCTGGTTTTTGTCTTTAGGCATTATAGTTCCATACAATGCTGAGATGTAACAAAATCAGAATTTAAGATTTGTGGGTTTGTGCAGTGCAAGTAGTATTTACATATCAGGCCAAATTTTTTTTGTATATATTGCCATATTACTGTTCTATGATTTATTATTATTTACCAATTTCAGATAAGATAGCAACTAGAAAAGCAGTCTAGTTAACACTAATGTATTTTCTACTTTCCCAGCAGTACTTTGGGAACTGTGCACAGAACACCAGGGTTCCTGCAAAATGCTACTTGAGTATTAAGTATTCTGTGGAGGACAATAAATGCTTTGCTGTACATTATAGAGGTAGAAAATTTAAACAGCAATACCTGCATGGCTTGCTTTCATAAAAGACTGGGTGCCAGCTTAGGAGAGCATAAAATTTTATACTAGGCCTGTGACTGTTTCCTGGGCTCAATGAGCAAATTTTCTGAGAATTTAATAAAACTAATTTTTTTTTAAATTCTTTAAGAAAGCTAGAAATTGATGAAAAGGACAGAAAACTAATAGCTAGATGATGTGTTTTAATTTTTTTAAAAAATTCTTTAAAAGAATCTAATAGGAGAACCTGTTTCCCTATCTAAAAACCTTTCAATTATATAGCTAGTTTGTATTGCGTGGATATTGTTATTTGGAGAAGGGTTGTTCCATTTTTGTCTTGTACCAGCAATGATTCTATATACTTCAGGTTTTGTAAACTTGAAATATAATCATAGGATAATGTTTTTCTGAAGGTAATAGTGTAATAATCTAAGGATATGTTTATTGGAGGACTTGAAAAAAAGTCTTGGTTTTTTATTTTTTTTATTTTTAGATCTTTAAAGATGTTATTAATTTTTAAAAAAAAATACTAGTATAGAAATTGAAGTTGTATTTTAAGACAAGCCTGGCTTTCTTTTTGGTAGATCCACTAGACTGAGTATTAGTACTTTTTTTTGTGATAAAATCAGGAGGAAAGGAATATTTTAATGACCCCTGTGATGAAATATAAAACTTTGTAGAACTTAGAAAATAGCTTCTTCATTTTTCTTAATTTTGTATGTGTCCTTTCAAGCAGAAAGAATGTTGGTACAGATTGAAAGTGTTCACACAGTTTTGTTCCTGTGTGCATGCCAAAGGTGCAGGGAATTTAAAAAGTTGTGTGTGAGCTATACCAGTGCAATCAAGAAGGGTCAGGAAAGCTTTTCTGAAATACAGCTTTTACAAACTCTGTTAGAACCCAGAGCTTGTTACACTTCACAAGTTCCCTGTAAAGTATTTCATGCAGCAGTCTAGTTAAGGCATCAACATCTGACAAAACACTCTTTAGAAGCTGGGAAAAGAGCTGGGAGGAGTTAGTATCAAGTCTAGCTTAAAAAATAAAACTAAAATATACTGATAATGTACTCGAATATGCATTGATAATATTTGTGTGCTATATCAGCTTCCCTTAGTTGTGCTGTTTTAGCTAGCAAGCTATAAAAACTATTTGACATCCTGTACTTGTTCAAGTCAGAACTGACTACCTTTAGTTTCTTGCCTTGCACATAAATCCATTGCATTTTGGTTGCTATTCATCGCTCTGATAGAAGCATCAATATTGCAGTACCAAATAGCTGGTTTCACTCTGGTTTGTTTTCATGACTGCAATGTTGGGGGGCAGGGAGGGGATTCACAAATGAATATGTGAGTCAAGCCAGTATAAGCAGCGGTTGGAGTGCTGAGATGAAGTAAAAAGGATGTAAAACTGAATTTGATGCTGATAGACTGTAACTGCGCTTCCAAATTTCCAGGTATTTTTGTATTTCTGAATTTCTTAATGGTTTTACTTCCTGGTTTTTATTTTTAGCTGGCTTTGTTATTTTATGTTTATTTTATGCAGTAGTTCTCCAGCTAGTCTAAATATGTTTGTTTGTGATCCTTGGAGAAATGGCTGGACACATGATATAGATTCTCTAAATTTAGTAACAGTAGATTTCAGTAATTAGTGGTTATCTGCTTAACTTTCATTATTAATATTTTACATTGCAAACAGCTTCTGTAGTTCCCCCAGTCTTTTGCCGTGGTTTTATGGGGAAAATTATTTATATGATTGGGAAGCAGTTAACAGACAATGCCTTTTTTGTGAACGTTTGTATGTTCCCCCTTACCTATAATTTACAACCAAAACTCCAGATTGGTGCTAGTTACCTCTGTTCAAAAATTCGTCTTTGTGTTTAGAAAATTATCCTAAGCATTAATTGTGACTTTTTAACACAAATTGTTAATATTCTTAGAAATATTCAACTGCTTGGTAGAAGGTATGGGAACATCTATTATGCATGGAGAATGTATAAGCTCGATACTGAATGAGTGCTCCTCTTTGAGGTGAAGTGGGGCTAATTTATTGTTGTATTACAGTCGTTTAATTAAAAAAAAAAAAAAGAAAAAAAAAGAAAAAAAACCCAACAAACACAACCACCAACCCTAGCACAGAATTGCTAGGTTAGAGACAGATTGTTTTTTACAACTACAGTCTTAAGCATGAATTCAAAATCTTACTGTTACTTCAGGAGAATAGCAATTAAGGTGTATAGTTTATTCTTTTAATTCTTCTTCCTTTATGACCACAAAGTAGCTTCAGTTAAGTTGAGTGAATTAACTGAATACCATAGGTTATACCTGAACCAAACAGTAGCCAAAAGTACACTGATATCTTTAGAGTAATATTTTGAAATATTTCAGTTGAATCTTTTCAAATGTATATCACTTTAAAGGCTGCTGACGCTAAGAATTAGGGGGAAAGAGGGTTCCTTAACCAAAGCAACCAGAAGGCAGGGGTAGAAGAATATACTTATAAATGTAAGCTTTAAGAATGAGCAAGAGTTATAAATTCCAATGCGTTTGCAGTATAACTATTACAGTGTTGAGTAAGCATATGACAAAAATAAAGTGAAAATACTATTGTTTAAACTAGTGGGAGCGGGAAGTAAACAGTGCGTTATCAAGATACAGCTACATACACTTTTAGATCTTAGTTTTGAAGTTTGAGAATAGAAGCGTTTAGGTTTCTTAATAGGTAAGTGAGATTATCTCTAATTCTGTCTTATGCCCAGATGAATTTAGTTAAAAAAAAAAAAAAAGTCTGTATTTGCAGCAAGAGCTGAACTGTCAGTGTGTTTATTCATATTGAAGGGTGTATTAGCGGCACTGAACTGTGAGCTCTGAGAGGACAGCTTTGCAAATTCACCAGTAGTTGTCAAAAATGCTATCACTGGAGAGTGTCCTGTCTACCATACAAGTAAGTGACTCTCTTCATGGATGCACAGAACAGGACACACTTGTCAAAACTGCCCCATGTCATACTATGCCCTCTGAGTGCAAAACCCTTTCTCATCTCTAGCTTAAATTAAGCTGAACGGGGGGAAAAAACTGAGATACGGATGTGTACCTCCTGATGTTTGTGCTATGGAGGAGAGCAGCACTGGTGGACAAATAATGTAGTTCTTTAGATTGTGGAACGCTAAAAGTCTTTCAGTGTCTTTCACCTTCAGATTTCTAATTTTAAACAGAAGTAAGGTTGGGAAAGGGTCACAATGAACAGTGAAGCAATAGCCTTGCTGTCATAGTGGATCTGTGTTGCTTTGCATTAATAACTAAGTAACACAAGCAATGGAATATGGTTGTGTGCAAGTGGTGTATGACAGTATCAGTGAGGAAGGTGTTTTGGCCAAGAAATATCGAGAGTGCTTTTGTGGTATGAGTAAAAGGCACAAGATAAATGTTTAATCTTATGTCATGTTCTTGGGCATCTAAGAGAATGTATAGTGTTTAATGGAAAGGCTTTGATATGTTTTACTCCAAGTCACCGAACTGTCAGATTGCTGGCTAGTGGTATCTTTATGAATACAATATGTTACATAGAATTTAAGGAGCTTATTAGTAGTTACAGTAGCATTTAAGGAACTTATTAATAGTTATAGTAGTCAGAAATTCACTTGTAACTGGTTTTCATAGGGTCAGAAAGAGACTGAATTTGGCTTGGTGTTGTCATAAACTCCTAACCATAAACCAATAAAAACTGCACGTGGTATTATATATTAGGCTTGGTCTTTGATAAATTAACTAAGAAATACTGAAATCAAGGAAAGGCTCCTTCCGTGATTGGGAACGCCCCAATCACAAAAACACACACCCTTTTATCTTGTTTTTTCTTTTTTAAACAGTTTAATTGCTTTTCTAACAGCATTCTTCTGTGTGTGTGTAGAGAGCCTGCTTCTATGGAATTTCAGTTCTGTATTTTCAGGATCCTTCCGTCTTCCTCAGCAGAGCTCTCACCTTCAGGGGCTTGGGGGGATCTGCTGGAGCTGCCTGCATACGTGATTCCCAGCTTTTATTGAGGTCTCCTCTGTCTCTTTCCCTCGCCCATAGACCCTCATCTTAAGACACAAGGATAGAGGTAAGAGAACCACTCATGATAGCATGACTATATGCGCTTTATGACCAAAAAATAGATGCATGAAGCAGACACTCCTGAATTTCAGTAGATTTCTGGCTTAGCTGTCAGTACATTTTTTGTCTTAGTCTTCCTCCTTTCATCCTTTTCCTGTTCTTCAACCCCTTCTCTCACATACAATGTCTTCACTTTTATGTGAAAACTTGCTTATTCTCCTTACAGATAAAATACATTTTTAATAGCAATGTAGAAAATACACACTTGTGTTGTGTTTCGATCTTTTGTTTGTTTTGGTTTGGGGCATTTTTTGGTAGTAAAGTTTGAAAATAAAAAAAAAAAAAATCACCCAAAACCATACCCATACACCCCCCAACCCTGTAATGCATGCAAGGTTTTGTGTACGTGTTTTGGGTGGGTGGTGGGAATTACCTGCAATTTCTGTTACTAATGTACTTCCTGTAGAAAATAGCATAATAGCTCTGCCAAGTCTTCATTTCATGGTGTGTGTAGTTTAATTTTAGAGGGATTTACTTATGCAACAGAAAAAAACCTCCATGCTTAAGCTAGAAGCTGAAAACAAGTAGGCAATTGAAACAACAGTATCTAGTTAAACACACATAGTTTACAAATGAAGAATTTGGCCTGAATGTACAAATGAGAAATGTACTTCCAAAGGTATTAAATGTTGCAGCTGTCTTATTTAAATGATTTCCTTTCAATCTTTTAAGGTAAATCTACAAGTAAGAAGTGGTATTTTTCTCTTGCTGGAAAACATCTTTCATATTCTTTTCCCATAAAAGCTAAAGTAAATCTTTTACTGCTGGCTAGCATCTTTGCTTGCATCTATCTTTATCTTTGCCTTCCACATTATATATGTACGGTGGTGATTTTTCTTTACCTCTTCCTCTTGGCTTATTCCTAGCCCTGTTTATTCATGGGGAGACCAACTGTCACAGCAGACCTTTACAGTTAGGTTTATTTTGACTTTGCATTCAGGTTTTACTTCACCAAGATACTAGGTAAATTGTGCCTATATAATCTAGCTTGCCTATTTTAGCTGTCCAATTTAAAAAACAAACATAGGTTGTACGAGGGGAAAAAGTGTAAATAAAGTTGTGCGTGTATAAAATATACCGGAAATGGCTCTTTTATACAGTTCCTGAAGTGACATTTGTAGGTAGATAGTTACATAAAAATCTGAGTTGCTGCAGCTAGCTGTAAACTTACACTGGCAAATCTCATTTTAATTGGCACGTTTGTAGCAACAAACCTTTCCAGCAGAGATCATCCTGCTGAATTATTGTTATTGTAGAAGCAAAAATAGGAAGGGAGAAAAGGAAAACTCGCCAAACTTTCCCCCTTTGTGGCCTGCCAAGGTTTTTTGCACTTAGAGATAGCCCTGTTAAGTTACAGAAGTTGTTCTATCATGAACTGACTAGAATGCTCGTTACAATGGAATGGAGTGCTTGGGTCCATGCTGTGCAAGTAGCTTTTTGTCTTAATTATTTGGTATGAAAACATTAAAGAAAGCATAATTCATGCTATCTAGGGAACCAGTAAAAGTACTGTGCACTTAAAATGCTGACATACTTTAGTATAAGAAAAGGTTACCTGGCAGGGATGTGAATTCCCAGTCTCTTGCCTACCTCTTCAAGTAGCATTGTCATTCTAGACTGGGGCCAGATGAACTTCTGCTTCTAATAACAGATATGTTACTGTTCTTGCTAACAACCTGTTGGGGTTTTTGTTTTGGTTTGGGTTTTTTTTTACTGTATTTTTGTTGGGTTGGTTTGTTTGGGGTTTTTTTACTGTGTTTTTTTTCCCCTGAAAAGGATTAAGAAGCACCTGTCTGCCCAGAAATCGTGGCAAGGGTAACCTGCAGAGGTAACAAATGGTTTAAGGACTGATACAGTACTTGACAGAAGCTTATTTTGAAAATAGCTCTTATTCTCTTACATGTGAAAGTTGGGGTTTTTTTTCACATCAGAGGTTTCCAGATGACCGAAAGTTAGATTAGAAAATAACCTAGAGTTTTTTGGTTTGTATTGAAGTAAACATCTGCATAATCTTTAGTTCCTCTATCAGACACACAATTGTCCAGTTCCTGGTTCATGTCCCACTAAGGTATTATGCACAGTTGACAATAAAGTCTAGAGCTTCACTGTAAATAAACAGTCAGCCTGGAAATCGGCAAATGTTTTATAAATATTTTGTAGTTTATTAACACAGCTGATGTCAGTGCAGGAAAACTAACCTTCAATAAGAAAATTCTGCGTTTAGCTTTCAGTGTGTTTCCAGAAGTATGGTAGACACCTTGGCATAACGTAGCAGCACATAATGGTTTGTGGGTATTGAAAAGGTGCAGGCCATATTGTGCTGCCTCAAAAATACAAGGATTTCATCATCCTGAAGAGAAATATCACTTACGAGTTAGTCAAACTTGTGATGCTGATGTCTGTCATACTTTAGCAGCACGTAAATATTGGTGTTAAGACTGTAAATATCTCCAGTATTAACTGTGCTGCTGAAGTAAGGCTAGCCACTTCTGCATGTGAGTCATGAAAAAGGACGTGTCGTGTATTTCCTGATGCCTTTTTGTTGTTATAATTTATATGTTGATTGCTTGTGAACACTTTCTTTTGTTTGTATTTTCATCCATTCAGAAACAGTATTTAGGACTTCATAGTATCTGATGGTAAATACAGAATAGACATATATATGACTTTAGTTTATATGAAAGCTCAATTTATTAAAGGAGCCATCTCGAGATACACCTGTGTAATAATACTTTGGTAAGTGTGTTTATATACATATAAAAATGGTGTTACTTCAAATGCCAGTATTTCTTTATTAAAACTCTTAAAACTGTGTTTCTTAATGAATGGAACTGTGAAATGTTTTGTCATGTTTTTAGCAAAGTGAGCACATAAAGCAAAAGTGCCTTCCAAAATTTTTAACAAAACTTATTAAACACTTCACTTCTTAAATCACTGTGTCTATAGACAGGTAACAATTTTATGGATAGTAGTTTAAACTGTGTATCTAACTGAATTTACTAATTATTTTTTTTCTCATTTTCCACCAAGATATTTCTCTTGCAGGGGAATCTTTCATTGAGATGATTGAAATCACTGCAGTGAGAATGGAAATTACTTAGGCTCCTTTCCTTTTAAAAGCTGCATGCAAGAGCTGTGGTGAGTCAAATGTAGACTAATGGTTATGTAAATGTCACTAATTTTAGATACAGTCAAGATCTGAAAGTGTGTTTCCTTTTAAGATTTTATTTTCTTCACTATCATGACTCAGTATCACTTGCTAGTCTCGTTTTATTAGCTTTGTTATACTTTACCATTAAAATATACGTGCCTTCTTCAAACAGGTGCTCACAGCTTCAAGTTTATGCATCATATATATGTTTGAAAAGGAGAAAAAAAAGCTTCTCTGCACTGGGGATTTGTTTTGACTTCAGGCTTTGCAGGCCTACTACTGGTGCAGTCGCACAGGTACAAACATGACATAGATGATTATGAATCAAAGTTGTTATAATTAATAAATCTGCATATTTTTACCATATAGAATTTCAGCCTGGTGGATGTGCTGGTAGAAATCACACTTTGCTTGTTTGCCCCTGTTATGGATTTAAACTGGTGAAATTACTGATGGCTATAATTTCCAATATAGTTCAGACCTGAGCAGTTCTCAGTAGCAAAGCTGTGCAGTATTAGATCATTTACAGGTTTTCATAAACACTTCTGTTACTAGGTACTGGACACTTCTGGACTAGGTAACATTTACCTACTACAGGTCTCTCAAAATATGCGGCCAAAAAGAGGTTGACTAATCAGGAAAAAATATGCTCTCTGCCTCAAAGTTGGATAGCTCTCTCACTGAGGCTTCTTTAAGTAGAACTATCTTGGATTTATCTGTAACTGCTTAATACTAAGACCTGCACATACATTTCAGCCATTTGAAAACTTCAGAATGCTTGGAAAGACCAGACTCAGTGGGTTATAAAAGAAAAAGACATTACTCTTCCACTATTCCCCTGCCTTTAAATGTCACTGATTTTTGTTAGCACGGTGCAGACTTGTGCTTGCAGAGAGCCACCCATCCTGTTACTCTTGTAGATCCAGTATTTTAATGTATCTAGGCTGTTTCTCCAGGACTTCTGTGAGTAGATGTGAAAGAGTTGATCAGAAAGATCTGAGAGCATGCAACAAATAAGTCTATTTGCATGGCTTTGTCGAAGTCCAGTGCCCAACCCGCTTGTTCCAGACTACTTCATTGTGCCAGTGCAGGCCTTTGTGACAATAGTGAAACAGAGTATTTCCTTCTGGTTCACCATGCAAACCCCTGTCACTGACACAAGGCAGGGGATGGTAGGGAGTTGGAAGAAGCAGAACGGCAAAGGTTGGACTGCCTTGTTTGGTGGTCTCAGCAGCTTATAACAGTTTAGTGATGTGTTGTGCCTGATGTAAGAAAGGAAGGCTTGCTGTTTCCAGTTCAGGTGCTTATTTTCTACTAGGCTTAGGAACTGCATGGGAAAAAGATGCTTAACTCGTATAAAAGGGAAAGAAAAGGTAGGCCTGCTTGAAAATAAACTGAGACTAGTCGTTACATAGGAGAGAAGGCAACTAGTGAGAGGAGCATGTCTAAAAATGTCATGTTGAAAGTTTAGAGCTGCAAACTGATGGGGGAAGGACAGGTCTGATGAACTGGAAAACTGGAAGGATTGGGACAGGTTGGGCAAAGATTTGGGGGTTTTGTTTGTTTCTTGAAACTGGAAGAAGCAGCAGCCTTACAGAAGGGATCTGGCCTGAGGCAAAGAGAATGAGTCAGGCTTGTGGGAAGGGGCTTGCACACCTCGGATCATTCCGAACATTGACTAAAGCGCTCTGCACTTCACACCCAGGAGTGAGTGCAGGCTGTTAAGTAGCCTTTGCTGTCATCTGTGAGATCACTGTGTATTTCATCCTTATCATATTCTACACAGAAGAGGGCAACCTTATTAGTGCTCTCAGCTACTTCATGAATTTTGGTCCTGAAAAGAGTACTGGTGGATGAAAAGATGGACGTGAGCAGGCAATGTGCACTTGCAGCCCAGAAGGCCAACCGTATCCTGGGCTGCATCAGAAGAGATGCGGCCAGCAGGTTGAGAGAGTTAGCTCTCTACTGTGCTCTGGTGAGACCCCACCACCCCACCTGGAGTACTGCGTCCAGCTCTGGGGCCCTCAGCACAGGCAGGACATGGACCTGTTGGAGCGGGTCCAGAGGAGGACTACAAAAATGATCATAGGGATGGAGCACCTCTTGTATGAGGACAGGCTGAAGGAGTTGGGATTGTTCAGCCTGGAGAAGAGGAGGCTCCAGGGAGACCTTATTGCAGCCTTTCAGTGCTTAAACGGGGCCTACAGGAAATATGGGGACTAACATTTTAGCAGGGCCTGTTGCAATAGGAGAAGGGGTAATGGCTTTAAACTAAAAGAGGGAAGATCTAGACTACATATAAGGAAGAAATTTTTTACAATGAGGATGGTGAAATGCTGGCACAGGTTGCCCAGAGAAGTTGTGGATGCCCCATCCCTGGAAACTGAATTCAAGGTCAGGTTGGATGGGGCTCTGAGCAACTTGATCTAGTTGAAGATGTCCCTGTTCATTGCAGGGGAGCTTGCACTACGTAACCTTTAAAGGTCCCTTCCAGCACAGACTATTCTATGATTCTTTGAAAAGGAATCCCAAAATAACACAGTAGTTGAGGTTGGAAGGAGCCTCTGGAGATCATCTAGTCCAAACAGGGTCAGGCAGAGCAGGTTTTTTAGGGCTGCGTCCAGTCAGTTTTTAAATATCTTCAAGGATGAAGACTCTGCAGCCTGTCCTGTTCAGATAGAATTTCCTGCATTTCATTTTGTGCCTGTTACCTCCTGTCCTGTTGCTGGACACAAGTGAGAGGAGCCTGCCTATGTCACCTTTATTCTCCCTTACCCCCATCAGCAGGCATTTATAAACTTTGATAGGCTCACACACACACACAAGCTTTTTTTTCTCCAGGCTGGAGCCTGGCTCTCTCAGCCTTTCTTCATGTGAAAGAGCATCTTTCTGGAAGTAAATAAAATGTTTCAACTAATATGGGAATTGCAACTCAAAGAGGGAAATGCTTTTTGGGGGAAAAGAACATAACCTTATAACTTCACTGTAAAAAAATGTAAAAAGAACATGATGATCACAAAATGAAACATGAAGAAGTTGGATAACTCCATCCTTAAGATTCTGCAGTCTTCATTTGCCCCCTTGTGTTAGTGTGCTATGAAGCAATCTTCATGATCATGCAGAATATTTAATCTAATGATAGGATTGGCCTGGTGTGGAGCTGAGCCAGGGAAGGTGTTTGTAGGCTGTGCAAGCAAGAAGCCTGATGCTATAGGTGCTGCAGAAATTGGTAGAAAATTCTGTAGGCAAAGGAACAAAAGACTGCAGGTAGAGGAAACCACGTCTTCATGGTTATGTCAAATGAGAATTCCTAAGAATCGGATGTGACGTTTATCTTTCTGGCTTCATTCTCCTATGATGCTAAACAAGTTACCAGGCTGTTGTCTGAGGAAACACTGGCTCTTCACATTTGCAGCTGATCTTCTTAGGAGTTGTCATTTGAATTAAAATACTACATAAAGTTATGTTTGGTGGTGGTCTCTTATCTTCTTAAACAGGGTATCTCAAACGGCTGCACACTAATGTAGTTTCTACATCTCCATGTCGTATCTAAAATAGGGTAATAGACACCTCGAAGGGCTGTTGGGTTTTTGTTGTTTGAAAAAAAAAAACAACACTACAGTAATGCATTTCCTCCTGGAATTTTCTATGGCATTTATTAATTCTGATCTCAGAGGAGGAGGTAAGTATTGTGCATCTCTTAAAGTCCAGATCTGCAATCAACTTTCCTTGTTACCAGCTCAAGCTGAAAAACCAAGTTTCCATATTGTTGATTCATGGTCTATTTGTCTGGTCCTGTGAACTCAAAATACTCTGATTTGTGTCCTATGTTGTCACTGATTAATTTTCCATATATAGCTATTATTATTAAACACTTGTTTATCCCGTTTTTGGAATGTGGCTTCATGAGTTACACCTTCAATATTCTGCAAAATCTTTTATACGCTAAAGATAATGTTCATCTTTGAACATCAGCATATTTTAGAATAAATTTACCTGTAAAGATCCATGTTGCAGAAAGAATGCGCTAGTTAAACTAACACTTAATTTCTAGTGTTCAGTGGTAAATAGTTCATCTTTAAAAATGTAAAACAACTTAGACCTATGTATTTAGGCTCTACTGGCCGTTGTTCTTCAAATTTCAAAAGCAGTTTTCTTGGTACTGCATATGGCTCACTTTACTGAGTGAGAATGGTTCTGTACTTGATATTCAGGTATAGAGATCTGAAAATGCTCCAGCTTTTCCCTTAATCATGGTATCTTGTTAAGTAGTGGGGCAAGTCTCTCCCAATCAGGTAGCAATACTAACAGTAATGATTGAAATTGGAAATGTTTAGACTCCCTTTATGTTCTTCATCACCACCTCCTGTCATAGAATTCACCAGAAATGATTGATAGAAATATATCCAAGCGGTGAATTACTATTTTACCACAGTATAACTTGAAGCAAAGCAGCAATTCTTCATTTAAAACAAACAAACACTTTAAAATGTATTTGAAGGAAAACTTATGTCTGAGATACATGTGAATCTCCTTTATAAGGTGGCAGGTTTTGTGCATCAAAAGAAAATAGCTACAAACAGAAATAAGAAAAAGCAATGGAGAAAACACAATGGTGTGAGTGACACTGCTCATCTTTCTGTGAGGGAGCTAATATCACTGCGGTATAACTTTTTCACTCTAAATTAAAAAGTTTATTTCTGTTGGAAGTTATTTTTTGGCTCTCGGGTGCATCAAGCCTACTTTTTTCCAAATGTAATTCACAGTTCTGTGTTAATAAATCAAATGAAATTTATCTAATATTGCTTCTGTCTCTTAATGTATAATTTGCATCCTGTGTTCAAAAGTTCTGAAATTAACATTAATTATAGCAGCATTTATCCAGGTTGAATCTTCAATCTTAAGTATACAGTGCTGGGTAGCTAGAGGCTGACTTACTTAATTTCTGTTGAGAGATGGGAATAATATATCCATAATGTTTTCTTCTGCTGTTTATAGCCATAGGAGACAGCCATGGATAGAAAGTTTCGCATTTCCCTATGGTTTTTGCAGGGCAAGCATGTGGCTTTATTACCTATAAAGGAACCTTCTGTCAGCAGCTTTTCCACGTTTAAGTGGTTTTAAAAGTAAAACATTTTGGAATCTCTCATAAAATACTCCAAAAAAGCTTAAGTATTATAAATTTTGAACTATATAAGGCATAAATTGTAGAATATAAAGTCTCAAATTTATACATTTTTAATATTTTCTTGAAATAAAAGCAAAGGAAAAGCTTCAGGAGTTGTATTATTGGACCAGCTAGAATGGTCAACAACAGTAATATATGTTTATGGTTCTACAGTCCCGTGAGTCTCAAGCCAGACAAGTTTGGGACTGACAGAATCTTCCTCTTCCCTTCAGTATTAGCCTGGCTCTGAGATTTCCATGGTGGTTTCACTAACCCAAAAACTTTGGGTTAGTTTTTGTTAAACTCAGCCAGCTGAGTGTGCACCAAGGAGAAGTTCCCTCTGCCCTCAAGGATGCCAGTCCAGTATTAAAGTTAATTTCCATTGCTTAAACCAACGTAAGGAATATTCAGAGCTTTATTCTTCCTTTCTTGGTTCTCCTACAGACAGACTTTGCCTATTTGTGCTCTAAGGCAGTATCAAAGGGGCTAACAACATCTTGGTCTGCCTCTTTCCTTCTACAGAAGATTGATATCTACATCTGAAACTAACACAAAAACACCCATATAGATATAGCTTCTTAGCATATGGAAACAGCTGTGACAGACCTTTTCTGTCACCAAGGCAATGTGAAGGTCTTCCTTTTCCAATAAGCAATGTCTGTTATCTTCAAACATACGAATAATTACATAAACTATATTTTCCATCTATGTGTAATTAAACTTCAGACACAAAAAAAAGAAATGTCCAGTAGTATCAGGCAAAGATGAAAACAAGCTTTACTGGTTTGGAGGTATGAAATCTGTTAAATGACCTGTGCAACAACCAGTTTTAGGAAGCGTTGGGTTGGTTTAGGTAGGTTGTACAGTCAGAAAAAGGATTTTGCTGCAGATTCGATAACATCATGTAGCCAGACAGCCCCCTGTTGGTTGTATTGTTGTGGAGGTTCCAGAAATAAATTGTGCTTGAATTCAGCGATTCATTGAGCTCAACAAGCTTTTTTTTTTTTTTTTTTTTCATTTTCATGTCACAAGTAGAAAAATAGGGCAAAAAAAATTACGTGCGTTTGTAAAAATTACCTTTGAATCGAGTTTTGTCCCTCTTGTGTATGAAATAAATGTCTAAGCCTGGTTAAATAGAGTATCTGCACTCTTTCTTAATGCCTTTATAGAAGCTTATTTTTAAAGAGCTGCAGCAAAAATGCAGAACAGTAGTTTGTCCTTGTGATTGAAACTGCAAACTAGCATACTTTGATATTACATTTACAGCCCAGCTAATGCGAAGTATTTAGATAAACTGTCAATAATGCAGGTGATAGATGTTTAAAACATACAAGTTTGTAAGCTGGCAGTGAACTGGCCAGACATGGGCTCCAGCCTTATTTAATGACTGGGACTCTCGTGCAGGCATATCTGTGAGAGCTTCTGCTGTTTAACAGGGTACAGTTTTACCAAGAGGCTTGGGGTTTTTTTTATTCATGTTTGCTTTGCTTTAATCTCTTCTTTTGCATGTGGCTGAAGCTGCTATTGGTGCAACTAGCTGCTTACTTCCAGTTTGTGTTTTCCCATGCCTTAAGACAGCAAAAACCTTGTTCTATGAAAGAAATAGGTGTCTAAAATACTGGAAAGTTGAAGGACACTTATTAGGTATTTTGACTTTTTTCTTTAAGTGTTTGTAAAAGGAACCTAAAATCTGCCTTGTAACGGTCACTGTATACCCATGTGGTGACGGAGTGCTGTAGATACTGTATGAATATACGCAACCATTTATTTTTCTGGAATCTGATGATGTATCTGTGCTTAAAAGGCACTTTTTGTGGTGGCAATAGGTGACCCAAGGAAACTTTCCAGGAAGAACTCTATCTCAGAGTTGCAGGATCTTCTGCTCTGAGATGAACAATACAGAGGTGATCTCTTTCTGCATCAGGTATGGCCTAGGTTATAAAAGCTCATCTTTGTTTGAAGAATTTGATTCATGGCTAAAAATCCGTGTCTGTAGCAGCAGAGAAACTGGTGTGAGAATTAGTCTTCTACTACAACATGGAACAGAAGACTGGCATGATGATGAGAAAGCCAAAGTGCTTAAGAATTCTTTTTCTTTCTCCCCTTCCCCTTCGGTACGCATTAAAAGATTGATTGTAATCAGATATCTTGTAACAGTTGGTAAAAAACAGAAGCTAAGAATACATGCTGCGACTGAAGAAGGGGAATGGGAAAGACAGGAACAGACCAAAGAGCTGCTTAAAAATTGTCGTGACCTGCTAAAATCCATGAGAAGAGTTTAAGAAACTGGCTGAAGCAATCTCAAGGTGAGGGCACTCTCCTGAGAAACTGAAAACCTGAGTTTCAAGTTCTTCAGAAGCTCGAGGGGATTCAGAAAACCTGGGTTTCAGGTTCTTCAGAAGCTCAAGTTCACATCTCCTTCTTCTGAAGAAGTTGCCCACAGATGTTCCCCATCTTTCTTGTTAAATCAAGGGTATGTGCAAAAAAGAAGTCACAAAATGGTTTTGTTCAGAGGTTGTTGGCAGTGATAACTATTACCGTTAGCAGATGAAAGCAAGCTGCAGGTAGGATTTCAAAGGGTAGTGGAATTTGCTTTTATTGGACTAACTGTGCAGTTCCTTGCAAGTTCCATATTCTTTTCCTAAGATGTTTCCTGAAGTAACAGTAAAATAAGCATACAATAAATATAAGTACCCATTAAAGCTCAGTAAAGGAATACCTTATGTTTCCAGTAGATGAACACTGAGATAACTGAGTATTTGTGAATTGCGTCACAGACCTCTATTATGCCAAAGTTCTGGGTTTTATTGCTAAAGAGCACCAGTAAAGGTGCCTTTAAACTGTTTATGCTCCTACTTTCTCTAAAGCTGCTGAAGAGGGAGAGCAGGGAGCAACTAGCAGCGTTAAAAAATTTCATGGCTGTTCAACAACCAGCAAGGGGATTCACCTCTTCCCTCCTTCACTCTGCCGTCAATTATTTTTATTTTTTTTCATGTTTGAAGAGGCTTTTTGCCTTTTTTTTTTTTTTTTTTTCATTTGCTTTGGTTTTTTGTTGTTTGTCTGGGGAGGGTGTGTGCGGTGTTTATGACAGGAAGGTTTACAATCTCCTTCCAAAGTTAGTGAAATTGATAAGAACCTGTTCTGGGTGGAAGAAGATTCAAATAACTTACTCTCATCAGAAAAATTACATTTTTCCTCCTCTGAGGAGCGGCTACTTACTCCATTTCCCAGTTAGGATTAAACTCCAGGACTTCCTAAAGGCTCTCGGAGTATCTGGAATTTTTATTTTGTTCAAGCAGTTCTAGTAGCTTAGAACATACTGGTTACTTGCAGAGCTGTGATCTTGTGGTTCTGTTATTTTATGCTTATTCAGACATAAAGTAAGTATGAAAGATATATAAGAGAAAGGCACTACCTTACGCTATGAAAGTATCCTCAGTTACCTCTAAAACTGCACCTTTTTCTCTTTAGCTGTGAGCAGTTGTCCAGAGCAGTGGATATTTTTAATGGTAATTGACAAATTCTTAAAACGTATCTCTATTTTTTCCCATTTATTTCAGAGTACTTGTAAAAATAGCATCTGGTCCTGGTGATTTATAATGTTTGAGTTTCTCAGGCTGCCAACAGGCTCTTCCTTTGAGACGTCTAGGTCTGGTGAAACTACTCTGATTCCCCATAAAGCATGTCCTTCGGATAGGAATTTCTCTGTCACCCTCTATATTAAAACCAAATAATTTACATTGAGCTTCTTTTCCCTTGCCAATTTCTTTCATCTTCCTCTTGGTATTACATAGACAAAACCGAAAAAACCTCCTGGATTCAAGTAACTTTAAGAATACTTGGAATTTTTCTCCGTGTGTGTGCGTTTGTACACAAGCCCCACACACAGCCATTAGTACCTGTGCGTCTGATATTCTTGTGTGGGAGAATGTTGCTCAGCAGCACCTGTGAAAGCCATAACCGTGTGTCTTTGTGCAAGAGCAGTGTTACTTATGCCATCCTCCTCTTCTAGCCTGGTGGCTACCAATAGAGCTTTCCATTAGCCAATTATATACCAAGTAGTCTTTTATTTTATCTTTAAGACTGAGGGGGGATCTGATCAACACCTATAAATACTTAAAGGGTGGGTGTCAAGAGGGAGGGGCCAGTCTTTTTTTCAGTGGTGCCCAGTGACAGGATAAGAGGAAATGGGCACAAACTTGAACATAGGAAGTTCTGTCTAAACATGAGGAGGAACTTCTTCACTTTGAGGGTGGCAGAGCACTGGAACAGGCTGCCCAGAGAGGTGGTGGAGTCTCCTTCTCTGGAGACATTCAAAACCCGCCTGGACACGTTCCTGTGCAACCTGCTCTAGGAGGACCTGCTTTGGCAGGGAGGTTGGACTAGGTGGTCTCCAGAGGTCCCTTCCAACCCCATCTCATTCTGTGATTATTCACTAGCTTACACTTATATTAACACTTAAACAGCTGTTAAGTTTGGGTTAGTTTTAGAAATTGTAGCGTTTCTGTTATTTTTCTGCTGGAGAAACTGCTTTAGCTTGGGAGGAATTCCATATGGATGCATATCCCATGAATGAGTACGACCTCCCCAGCGTTCACTTACTGTGTAATGTAGTGGTGTCATTAAAGACTATCCGCATAAGATACATTTTACTTGGCTTGCTGAGCATCACATGAATCTTCTGAGAAGGCTGAGCAAGCAAAACATCTTGCCTCAAGATGTCACAAGAGATACAGGCACCTGGCCTCTGGTTCTGGTTTGCCTGAGCAGAAGCACTGAGAAAGACCAGAACTACTTCGCTGTTCCCACGTCTTGCCCCAGGCTGTCAGCAAGTCTCCTAACGTGGCTAGGCCTTGATTAGAGGGTGACAAGGAGCAGAACATTTGCAAAGCAGATCCTGGTTTTCTCCTACGTAAATGCTTCTGAAGTTAAGCGTAGCTCGAACCTGGGAACACCAGGCTGTCCGATGATGCAGGGTTGGAATTACCTTAGATATCTCATGGTATGTGGTCTCAGTTCTTGGATCCCTCAGCAGCCATGATGCTAAAGCACAAATTACTGGTAACAGTTACACCAAAATTAATTCTGGCAAGGTCAAATCACCTGTGGTCCTTCAGCTGAAAGCAGACAGCAATCCAGCACTCCACTCGCAAGTCAGGTTCAGAATCACCCCTTATAAGCCTCCATGGATGAACAGCCCTCGGTATTGATTCAATCATGCTCTACTTTGCTGGTACTGAGAGATAACTTTCTGTAAATTTCCAGCATCCTGTAGTACTAGTTCCATAGAAAATATTCCAGTGCTCAGTCAGAACCAGAAGAGGACTGAGGTTCTTCTGTAAGGTTCTCTTTAGCTGGAGATTCTGTGCTAGGTGGAGAGGTCAGGTGTGGTTCACATTAGGGCAGCTTATAGAGGTGGGAACTTACATTTTTCAGCATCTATTCTCATTAAAATTTCTTAAACACCACGAGTCCTCAAGGTGCCATCCAGACCTTCAACTCAGTCTTCAAAGAACGCCTGTTATTGCCATGTCACCGGCTGCCAGAGCAGCATCCGTGTCCACGTTTCATTCCCCGTTCCTCGCTACAAGGCAGCTCCTGACTCGTTACCTGCATCCAAGGAGTACAAAGCCTTCAGAGATCCAATTGGCAGGACCATTTTACCAAATACCAAAACCATTACTAAATGCCATCAGACTAGAACATTGTCTCAGGACAGCCTTGTTTGGAAGGAAAGCTCTCTCCAACAACAGCAAAATTTGACACACACTTAACAGCAAAAAGAAGACAAAGTTTTATCTCTGCTGCAGAAAGAGCTACCTTCCCAAAATGAGGGCCCCAGACTACAAAGCTGTGCAAGCTAAATAAGGTATTATTAATTAATATTTGAAAATACTGATTTAAAATGTTTAGAATTGCCTCAGACATCTAGGGAGGAATTTAGGTATGGTGCAGTAGAGACCATGTATAGCAATAACTTTTCCAGAAGCGGCCATCTCTATAAAGACAACTTCTTTATGGGTTTTCTGAAGTACAAGCAGCTATTCAATGCTTTGCAGGCTGTTTGTTTAGACGAGGTTGTGCGCGCTCTTCTTATGTCCCCAAGAGAGTAAACACCAGTTCCCAAGCACGGCCATCACAGAGCACAGGCGTTCCTGCCATACAGACCTAGATGCCCTCCAGCAAAGCAGCACAAGACTTAAAGGGGAAAAAAATAGTAGCAACTTCGTTGTGTAGAAGTTCACCTGCTGCTTTCATCGATGTGGCAGAGTGTCTGTACTGTTTGATCTGGAACATTCGGGGTGTTCCACCTTTTCCTTTCAACCAGTGAAGTGGTTTTATAACAGGTTAGTGCCTACCGACAGGGTTGTGTATTCTACTTCAGTCACCCATTCACTTCATTCTGTCCCAGGGCGTTTTAATGAGAGCATGTTAGATCATTAGTAACATCACTTCTTTTCCTACGGAAAAGAGATCCCACTTCATCTTTTAAAAAGGGAGGGGAAGAGGTGGTAATGACTCCGTTCCAGTACAGTGTTCGCTTTGGTTGTCCCGGATCTCAAGAGATGCAATTACATACATCTGAAAGGTCAGGCACAGAGTAATGTTTTCAGCTAGTAGTTTTTCATCACCAGGTTAAAATGACCTGCTCTGAGTTTTCAGAAGAGTTATTTACCAGTTATTATCCACCCAGCCCGAAGGAGCTGCGTGGTGCTGTAGCAGGAGTCGTTGCCTCCAGTGGAAGATCTGCGTGTTTGTCACCAGAAGAACAGAAATCTGCATCTTCAAATCCTGAGCTCTCTGGCTGTGAACTCCCAAGAACTCTCAGTAGATCCTCCACTCATGGCTATATCTTGGCACTGGGAGTAGCCAGGAAGTCAGTACAGATTCCTCCACGGCATATAGATGATTAAAACCACAGCAGACTGATGTTCCGTTAGCCCTGCACAACTTCACGTGATGCTCAGCTTCTCAGTCTCAAAGCCTACCTCAGAAGTGCAGTGAGAGCATGTGTCAGGCTTTCCATAGCTAAGCACAAGAGACTGCTACAGAAGAGCTTATGGGGCAAACTGTGGCCAAGGGAGCAGTCACTCGAGTGTCCCTGTGCATCTAAGTGTGTTTTCCAGCCAAGGTTCTGCAGAGGATCTCTGAAATGAAAGATGAGTCCTTTTCCACATGTATCCATAGAGTTTTTGGGACTGCATATGAACACCAGTGAACTCTGGATTGCACTATCACACCTCAATTGTTGAAGAAAACTCTTCTTCAATAACAGCAGCAAATATCGTCAGCCTAATCAGAGATGGGAGAAGGATCTCAGTTACACCAGGGACCATGCAGTTACAATTTTTCATTTATATGCTTGGCATGGCCATATTAATCATTAAGCTGTTAAAGAGTTCCGGGGATCCACAGTTTACTGACCCATCTTCAAAAGGTAATGTTTTGAACAATCGTAGATAGCAAAGGAAAATTATATGGCTTAAGGATCAATTTGCAAATGGGGAAAACAAAACGTAAACCAGTCTGTTCCAGAAGACACGTTTCCAGTTTATGGAAAATTAGGAACTTACTAATAGGGTTACTGCTCACCGTACTGCAACTGGAATCGAAACAAGGGCTGCCAACAGGATGGATCCAGGAGGCTTATAACCCCAGCGCTGCCCAAGCAGTATTGGCATTTTGATCTTCAGAGTTTGTCTATTCGGCCACCAGAAGCTTAGCTTCCCTTTGCAGATGTGAGGTATCAACATGATTAACCCACCTTATGTCTGGATCCTGCAACGGTTCACTTCGTAGCACAGATGCAGAACGGACCTCCCAGAGAGAAATTTTGTTCTTCAGGTATGCAAACTATTGATGTAGGATGTTCTGCAGATCCACTTAATGCATTGGAAAAAAATTAATAGTCCCTACTGTCTCATGAACGTTTGTGTCCCCCAGCTAAGTCACACTGTGCCTTCTTCACGTTCCGTTAGCAGCTATCACCCACCCATTCATTCACCCCTGTAAGATCTTCTGCTTTTCCTTGTCTGGTGGCGTTGAAATTCCTGACAGCTCTGTTAACTGTCCTCCCTTCAATACAATAAGTTGTGTCTCTTTGGTCCCACAAAGGCAGCGACTCTTTCCAACTGAATTTTGTTCCTTAATTCCTTATTCCAAGAAGCGAGTTTCCTCTCTTCTGTGGATCTCCGCTTGCCCTTATCACGTAGCCTTTTCCTCTATCCCACCAGGGACCAGGCCGAGGAGTGAGCTGAAGACGTAGTAAAAAGACGCAAAGATTACAGGAGAGAAGGATCATCGCGCCGTCTGTTTATTGCTGAACACAATGGTGTAAATAAAACAGTATGGCAGCGATTATTTTATTACTCAGTTTAGTTATCACTGGGGAGCAAAAATGAAAGCCATAGACCAGTCTTTTCAGAAGGTCCTCAACGAAAGCTACAAACTGCCTTTGAAATTCAGAGAAACTTGAGTTCCTGACTCCAAAGTTCCAGTAAAACCCCAGACTTGTTTCCAATCTATTGCCTTTTTTTTTTTTTTTTTTTTCCCAATGGAGAATCAGGATGGAACAATGTTGCAATGTTTAATTCTTCAGGGTTTCAGCGGGCGCTCAGCTGACTGGCATAGCAGAAACCTGCTTAGAAAGCAAAGCCCCAAATCCATTCTCTAAAGTGGACTTGTAGGCATCACTCATTCCTACCTTTAGGGCTACATTCATCATCTTTCTGACCAGAAAGAAGCCACCAATTATTGAACCGTTGCACTAGAATGGAAACAGCTTAGGAATGGAGGAAGGATTCTCGGAAAAATTTACACATCGGATCACACTTCAGGGGGTTATTTCAGCAGAAACTACATGATAGTCTAGAAAACCGACATCTCCCCTTTATTTTTTAATAGGAGTCAGATTTATTTGTATTTTATGCGATGACTAGTGATTTACGTCCCACCCACCCATTTGAGAATATTCAGGGCTCCAGGCATATCTCCAGTCGGTTCCAGACTATTCAAATCATTGTTGGTCCATCCATTTACTAGTCACAACAAGGCCTTCTGTGAGTAATTACGGTCTGACTGCAGCAGGAGAGGCAGCTTCAAAGAATGGGAATCTTCAGACGCACTAGCAGTTCCCTTGGTTCCCAAATTCTTTATTTATGTGGATTACATTGAGTTGACAGATTTAACTGGGCTGTTGAAGATATGGTCAAAGAAGCAGAGTCACTCCCTTCCCTTTTATTGTCTTCTGAAGACATAACAGTCATACGCATCTGTCACTAGAGAGAGGAAGTTCTCCATCACTGGACTCGATTTGGGCTTTTATACGCTGTTTCGGTAGCATCTGGGAATAGATCAATATAATATTTGGGAGGGAGTTGTATTTCCTCGTGATGCGCTGTAAATCTTTTACTGTAGATACTCCCACTGCTTATTGTTGAAAATCAATAAAAATAAACCCTGTAAAGTTAGAGCCTGGCAAAGGTTCAGCGCAAATCCGAGGGAAGGAGTAAGAGGCAATGAGCCTCCCTCCCCCTCTTGGGTAGCTCCCAGCTTGTTTCCCAATGAATATTCAATAACACTTTCCAGCAATCTGGGAACAAAGTGGTTTTTTAAAACAAATATTCAAAGTTATGAACGCTTCGTTGCGATCTCAAAACAGGAAGGACTTCTGATCCGCTTCGGCCGCTTTCCGGTATTGAATTCAGCTGTGGATGAAAACGGAGCATCACCCAGCCTGTGCGTTGGATGTACCTTAGAATTTTCCCCTCCAGAGACAGACAAAAGCACATCAGCCTTGCTCAGCTCAGATTAAAGGAGTTATTTTTGAGCACTGGAAAACTGGAAAGTAACCAAAATGGGTAAAAAGTGGGAACAGCCCAACGCGGAGAAAAGTTTCTCCGAAGTCAGAACAGAAGTTACTCCCCCTGTTTGTGAGCCTGTAGCAGCAGGGCAGGATGCAATTACTCCAGCATCACTCGTTTCCTCTATGGCTATTAATTTCTCATCTCCTGCATCTTAGGAGGGATTCTTTTACTATTTTCATGAGATTCAACTATGCAGGGAAGTGAAAAATGGTGTGGAATTATTTAGTAAAGGGAAAAACTTCCCAGCACTAAGGCCAGCACTAAGAGATCAGTCTTTTTTAGTCTAAGCATAGTATTGATTGCAAAAACTTCATTTAAACTTCTATTCTCAATCAGTTATACAATGTTATGAGCCCTGGCTGTAGAATCTGTAAGAATGCAGTGACTGCACTTCGTAAAAGAACAAAATCCCTGCTTAATTGTCATATTGAAATTAATACCCAAAGAACAGGAAGGTGTTTCACGTCAGACTCTGTCCTCCCTGGTATCAGCAGGTTCCTGAACAATTCAGGTGGTAAATAAATGCCATGTCCCCAAAAGAGACAAGAATGACATAAAAGAACTTCCCAGCACGTGAAGAAGCAGACAAAAAGTTACTTAAAAGCACAAAAATGTAATCAATTACTATGAAAGGAAGTCGACATGGTGCAAGAACAGGGGGATGGAGAAAGGGTGGTGCCTCTGTCCTGTTGGGATGTCCAACAGGCACCACAAGACTGTATTGATAAAGCCCTTGGTAGCCTTGAATATAGAAATACAGGATGAAAATCCGACTACAAAGGAGGGAAAAGAGAAGCCTGGAGAAGAGAAGGCTCCAGGGAGACCTCATAGCAGCCTTCCAATATCTGAAGGGAGCCTACAGGAGAGCCAAAGAGGGACTCTTTGTCAGGAAATGCAGTGACAGGACAAGGGGTAATGGTTTTAAATTGGAAGAGGGAAGATTTAGATTAGATATTAGGAGGAAATTCTTTACTGTGAGGGTGGTGAGGCACTGGAACAGGTTGCCCAGGGAAATTGTGGATGCCCCATCCCTGGAAGTGTTTAAGGCCAGGCTGGATGGGGCTTTGAGCAACCCGCTCTAGTGGAGGTGTCCCTGCCCATGGCAGGGGGGTTGGAACTCGCTGATCTTTAAGGTCCCTTCCAACTCTAACCATTCTGTGATTCTATGAAAAGTGACTAAAGCAAAAAAGAAAATACAAGACAAATACGGTGGTGTCTTTCCGAATCACCCGCCTTTTGCAAATCTAGCAGCAAGCTATCAGACCATCGAGCTATTTAAACAGTCTTCTGCCGTGTAAACAGCAGTCCGTGTGGGACAGGGTGATGGCGTTATCTTTTACCTTTTAGTTTCCTTTTCACTGTAGCGATTTGACCGTTCTGGGAGTCCGCTTGTGTGTTTGAAAGCAGAAGAGATCTCACTGCTCGCCCTAAGAGAGCGAGAGGGCCGCCCCCCCAGCACCTTACAGCATCTTCAGGCAGTGGAACCGCTTGCACATTTTAGCTGAATCCAAGGAAGAATAAAAAGGCAAATAAGGTGGTAACTTCACTGAAATCAGCAGATTTTGCACCTTCCCAGGAAAAAAAGAATTCTCTTGAGTAAGCTGGCAATGACTGGAAGAAGTGGATGGTGTCAGTGATCACAAATTCCAACTTCACTGGAAAAAAAGTGTCAAAATGTTTCGAAATCCCATTCTTATTTAATCAAAACCAGAGCTAATGTGAGCAATCAGAGCTCCTGGTTCTGCTGTATGGAAAAGCAGGACCAAGCCACCACCAATACCCCCTAGTCCAGCAGAGATCATATGGTGAGATACTAGAGTCGACTCGCCTGCCAAGACTTGGGTGAAAAGTTTAACACATAATCTGGTTTGGTTTTTTTTTTTTTTTTTGACCAGAAGGCTTTTAAAATCCCTCAGACTCATACCTAACTTGGGCTCCCATCAGCCAAATTCCAAAATCCTCCAGGATTACTGCCATTTAGTTGTAGCTTGAAGCTCCACCACCTGTAGCTCTACCATTGCTGCTTCCACTGTCTAAAGAAATCCAGGAAGCTGCTTTTCCTTGGAGAACTAGCTCAATACCAAATTATCTTCAATTAAAACTCATGGGCATCCTACTAGTCTCAGTCAGACACTTTCACCAAATTTCTGTTGGGTTACTGACACACACACACACGCTCTCAAACTTAACTAAGCAACTATCAGTTTAAAAAAACCCAAACAAAACCATTGTATAAGGGCCTAGTCACGTTCTCCGCAGGTGCACAAGTGACAGAAGGCAACACTTCTCAGTTCAGTGCTAAGAACTTTGGGAATCCAAACTTGCTGAAATTCACCTGCTTCACAGAATCACAGAATGAGATGGGGTTGGAAGGGACCTCTGGAGACCACCTAGTCCAACCTCCCTGCCAAAGCAGGTCCTCCTAGAGCAGGTTGCACAGGAACGTGTCCAGGCGGGTTTTGAATGTCTCCAGAGATTGAGACTCCACCACCTCTCTGGGCAGCCTGTTCCAGTGCTCTGCCACCCTCAAAGTGAAGAAGTTCCTCCTCATGTTTAGATGGACCTTCTTATGTTTGCTTCGAAAAGAGGCATAGTCTCCCAGTACGCCATTCCACGAGGTCAAGGTAGAGCATGTACGGTTCTTTACAGGGCAGGAACTTGCACTGCTGTATTTTACCAGGGCCAAAATATTACATTCATGGAATGATGTTTGCGTTGAATAAAAATTAACCCACGAGGGGAACCAGGAAGTGTTCAGCACTCGCCCATCACACGTTGTTACCAAAATGGCTGTACCAAATGTTCATTTTGCCAAAGCCATGGAGCGTGACTGATGGCACAGACTAAAACTCCAGGGCTTTTTAAAAATGGAAATATTTCATATTTGCTTTCATTTTATTAAAAAAAAAAAAAACAAACAAAACGTAATGCAAACTTCACTTTTCAAAGTGGCTGCTACAGCAAGGACAATAAACTCAACTACACTGTGGTAGGTGAAATAGCCTAATTTTGTTACTACAAGGGGTTCCGAAACTAGTCTTAGTTTACACTGCTGCTATCAGCGATCGGAGAATCAGAGAATCGTCTAGGCTGGAAGGGACCTTTCAGATCATCTATTCCAACCATGAACCTAACACTGACAAAACCATCACGATCATTTAAAGTATGATGTTTAGATATAGCCTCAAGTCCATTTTTTTTCCTTTCCCTGTAAAAAAGTTATCACTTTTTGTCTTGTGTTTCTTGCTATTATTGGTAAGTCTCTTCACCAACAACATTCACAGTCACTGACTCACTCAATACTCCTCATCATTGGTTTCAGTTTTACCTCAATTTGAGGAATGGGAACTTTTCTGGAAAGTCAGTACATGGACCTCAAAATGAACGTAGAAAACAAGTAGCATTGTCTTTGCCGTACAGCAACCTGTAAGGATGGCCGTCCCACACAGCTTGTCTGCTGTGTCACCAGAACGTTGCCATCAACAGTCTGACCTTAAAGTCCACCGTTATACACAGACCCTCACAGAAGGTCTTCACAGAATCATGGAACAGCCCAGGCTGGAAGGGACCTCAAAAAAATCATCTGATCCAACCCGTCGTGGGAAATGGAGCCCAGGTGAGATGATCTAGCACCCTGTCTGGTCATGTCTTGAAAACCTCCATGATGGGGACTCCACCACCTCCCTGGGGAGGTTGTTCCAGCGAAAGATGGTTCTTACTGTAAAAATTTTATCAAGACAAATATGAACATATTGACACTAGTGAGAAAAAAACAACTCATTTGAACTGAAAGCATCCACTCTTATGTTCTTCAACATTTACTACACTATATAACCTGTAAGCAGCTTAGGAGATGTAGTCCCATAATCACGTTATTCTCAACTCAGAAGGCTCTAGAAGAAGCAAAGAGGACCTCTTTGTTGCTGCTGAACTTGCGTCAAGCTAAAGTGCACTACAGTGGTAGCAAAAGAAAAGAGATGTCCGATAGTGGCGCCACCAGCCTGGGAAGATCCATTTCATCGAAACTCCTAAGGGCAAGAAACAGACGAGTGATTCCCACCCCTCACCCCCCCATTATTAAGTGCTGCAAATAAAGTTATAAATTCACATTTTAAAGCTAACGAAAAGCCAGATCTAATTACTCAGACAAGAAAGCCCAAATGAACTCTACTTGGCTGCTTGTAACTGGTGATGAAAGATGGTGTTTTATCAACAGCAAAAGTCAGATTCAAGTAACGAATCCTTGAAGTTAATGCCATCTCATTCCCCTGCTTTGAAGGGAGGACAAAAGATTCTTAATTTATAAGGCCTCATTAACTTACCTCTCCTGGTACCTGAGCTAATTTTGGCATTATTACAAAGCATTGTACAGGGCTAACATTCCCAAGGCTTTTAAAGCCACTTCTGCCAAGCCTTCCTCCTAAATATGTTCTGCACTTAACAAGGATTAAGAAATCCTTTGTACTACTTTGTTTAAAATTGTACCAACTCTTCCATCTGAAGGACTGTTTATCACATTTTCATTTTTTTTACAGTGAAAGCTCTAAAAATGAACTGACCCTTTGTTCACAAAGACCTTCATCGTTTAATTCTCAGCACCGAGAAGCAGCCTTCGGAGTGGGAGGAGCGGACAGAGGAGTGTTCTGCAAGAGACAGTAACACCTTATTCACGGACACTGGTGGTGGCTTCACAAAGCCACTTCCTCACGTCTGAAGCCACGCAGCGACACAACGTGGGATGTTTCCCTTACGCCGTTTCCCACTAACTGCGAGAGAATCAGTGAACGTGTATCTTTTGAAAGTAGAAGCGATATTAGAATCAGAGAATGATTAGAGTTGGAAGGGATCTTAAAGATCATCTTGTTCCAATCCCCCTGCCATGGACAGGGACACCTCCCACTAGAGCAGGTTGCTCAAAGCCCCATCCAGCCTGGCCTTGAGCACCTCCAGGGATGGGGCATCCACAACTTCCCTGGTTGAGAAGTTTCTCGTTGAGGTTTGCATTCTTCCTCCAGCCACTTCTCCAGACTGTTGGGATAACAGTTGTGTCGAGCTGTTATTTCTTCAGGTATTATCATATATTTAAAAATCTACTTACAGATTAACAAAGAACATAAGAATGATGTTCTAGAAGGAGTGGCTGAATTTTTGTGAGTCCCAATATAAATTTTAGCCACAAAACAAAACAAAAACAAGCCTTGAAAATGCTGTAATCTGGTCCACAAAACCAGTATTAAGTCCGTGGCTCTTTTATTTAGAGTTGAAGAGGGTGGAGCAGTAAAAGGCAGGAAAGCGTTTTTTTTTCCCAAATGCTTGGAAAAAAAATAATAATTTGTTTGTTTGTCACTTCCCTCAACAGCTGCAGTTTCAAACAAGCCAACAGAAAAAGGCCACTAGTGGTGACACACCCCTCTTCCACCTTCAGAAGATGAAAGGAAAGGGCTTTATTTCCCTTTCTGCGCTTGGCTTCTCTTTGCCTGTGCTGCCCCGGAGCTGCCCGGGCTTCGGCTCAGCGTGACGGTAAGGCCTGGTGGCCTCCTCAGCCTCTCAAAACTGTAGCATTCGACTTTTTCTTCACTGGAGACTGTCCTGGTGCTTAGGAGGCGAAATCCATCTTTGAGCAAAGTGTCAAGCAGCAGGCCTAGCACATTAGTACCGTTAATCAGCTTTCTATTATCAGGCTTTATGGAAACATACCTAAAATAAGAAAAAAAAGCAGTTACAACACACTTCAGTTACTTCTTGAAGGACGGAACCAATTGGTTTTTTTTAAAACAAACCAGGTCCTCAGGCGGTGCAGGTCAGCACAGCTGCACGGGTTTACAGCAACCAAGGTTCTGGATTATTTTTTCCCTTCCTTTGAGGACAATTTAACTCTTTCCCTCGTTATAAGAACAGTAATTCTCAATTCCTCCAGTTACGTGTTGGGGAAGAAGCACCTCTCTTTCACCCCCACACCAGAACTTATTTTCTTAAGATATAGCTGTGATGATAACCTCCATCTCATTTCATTTAATGGCGGCAAGGTGAATGGCATGCTCTACATAGAGCTGCAACAGTCTCCCAGGTGAGAGTAAATGCTGGAAAGGACAGTGAAGTTACGCTCCCCCCCACAGCATCACTTGTCACTACACGGGATCTCTCTCTACAAACAGTGACATTTATTGCAAAGTTACCTTGTACAGCAGGTCTTGTGGTAACAAGTACGAAAATCGTTTTCACATCGCCTCAAATGATTTTGCGTGATATAAAGTACAGTATAAGAATCTATCCAGACGTTTTGAGGAACAGAAACCAGGTAAAAATACTATTACAAAATACATCAGCTGACAGAGGTGAAACTGTTCCACAGTTCACAGGAAAGAACAACAAACATTCATGGAAAGCACAAAAAAGGTGAAAAAGAGTCCATGTCACCACAAAGACCAAGTCGATGATAGAAATTCAGCAGGCAGCATCACCAAACTCGACTTGTTTCATTACTCAAGATAAATTTTTCTATTGATCTGCAGAAGAAAATTTTTACCAAGTCCGAAGAAATAAAGGAAAGAATCAGTAATATTTTCCCCACTACTTAAGTTGCCATAACCTACTCAGCCCATTGTTAGTCCATTAAAATTAGTAGTATGTTATAAAGTTAAGGTTTGGCACATAAATATATGTTGCTTCGCAAATGCAAAGTAGTTTTTCTTCTACTTGCTTAGCTAAAGAAAGCCAGAAGAAAGATAAAACTTTATTCATTCTTTTTTAAAAAATAATCAAAAGACTGCTGCATTGATTCATATATTCAGAGAGAACAAGCTTTTTGGAAATATTTCAATAAAATTTCCATAAAATTCCAGATGTTCTAACAGCCACAGAGGACAAATTAGGTTATGTTTTCTTATACAGTAAGAACGTGTCTCCATACAATAGAGACATCCAGCAAAACGCTTGTTTAAAAAATGTCAGTTGTCATTAGAATACAATACTGCTGTCACAAAGATCACTGATACAGAGTAATCTTAATAAAAACAGAACCTGGCTCTGAATTCAAAGAAAACCCACTGTGAAGCATACAGTTAATAATCTAACCCTTCTCCCTCCCCCCCAAGAAAAGGCTCTACAAAAGCTTTCCAGTCCCTGAATTGCTATCTTGGTTCCGCTGGTGGTTTTAACCCTGTTTAACCATTCCCTTTTTCCACTTTTCTATATGAAAGTCTTTTGGACCACGAGCTAGCGGAGATTTTAGGCTTCCCCAGTTCTTCACTCACTCCTTGTTTATTTTGTTTCCTTTGCTTCATTTTACTCCGTGGTTTTCAAGTCCTCTAGAAGGTCACTGATGCCATGAAATTCTAAAGCCTGGGAGGGCGAGTGAGGAAGAAAGGGCAGAGAGAGAGAGAGGGAAAGACCCAACAGAACTCAAACCCAAGCATTGAGAACAGTATTTGAGAAAGCTGAAGAACAGGCAAAACAGTGTAACAGAAAATTCACTGGGTATTTCAGAACTAGAAAAAGATAACATTGAACTAGCAGGAGAAAAGGAAACATATTTCTTTTCTCTCAGATAGCTGTCTCCGATAGTTTCTTTAAAAAGAGCTGTGCTAGCACGTAGTGTGTACTTCATGATCTAGAAGTCACGAAGACACTTCCATAATGAGAAGTCACACTAGGGAGAGTACCTGGCCACAAACTGGTCGCCAGCAGAGTAGTCAGTACCACACTGAAAAACCATGTCGTGATAAGAAGGTCTTTCCAAAGGAAGTGGAACGAGTGGTTTCTGAGAAGGAAAAGGGCTGTTCCAGCTCTGTCCCGACTGCTGCCCTGTGAACAGAGTGATCTGTTCAGCCAGCGTCTCAACCGTGGCACTGCAGGAACCAAAGACCCGGAAAAAGGCCTGCATCTCTTGGAGAGAAAAACGCACTTCCAAGATCTCCAGCCTCGGCTTCAGCAAGTGTTCCTGGCTCAGGAGGTCGGCCAGAGGGTAGAGCCCATAGAATTCTGCTTCTCTCTGCAGCCTCTGATAGTCCGAGAAATCAGTGGGTAGGGAGACCTGGAGAGTCCTCAAGAAGTCCATGATGTAACTAAACAAAGTTCCATCTCTGTCCACAAAAAACTCTCCATTCACCAGCTTAAATTCCTGGTCATCATCATTCAACATCCGCGCTAGCCTGGACTCCGGGAACTGCTGCAAGGTAGAGGCCCGGGTTACAAATCTCACACCTCCCACGCTCAGAATGACCACCTCTCGGTTACTCATCGCTCTCAGCCACTCAAGAACTGTAACCCTCTGATCTACGTGTTTGTGACTTGATCTTTCCTAAACTGCAAGGCATCTGCAGCTCCAAGAACTGCTCAGTGCTTTCAGCAAGTGTTTGGAGTGAGGTGTGGAGCAGCGACAGGACTCCCAGGCAACAGAGATGTAAATATCATGTACAATCGTTTTGTTTGCAGGGTTTGGTTGCTCGGAAACTTTGATTCTTGGCATTTAATATTCAATTTTTGAAATTAACAGCTTGCAAGGACTGACAGTGAAGGAAGACAGTGAATTGACCGTCACAACTTTTTAAACCTTAAGAGAGGCCAATGAATATCCCCAAAGTATGACACGCATTACATTTGTTTTCGGGAATTGTCAACTAAATGTTTTCATTCTATATCCTGCTGTTCACAGGACCACAGGACCACAGGACCACTGCAAAAAGAGGTTAGATGGGTTTCAAGCAATGTATTTCAGTATCGTGTGCTCTTGAAGAAGGGCACTTCAGAGAACTCAAGCTGACGGTTCACTTCAAATCACTGTTATCCTACAGCCAAGTCAATACACTCAGAAAATGTAATTAATTCCTGAAACAAGGTACACGAAAATACAGTAACAGTAGAAGAGCCTTGATACATTCCAGTGCTACTGCACTTCCAAACACCAACAACTTCCAATACTCCTGTCACGTTACGCACTCTCTTCCAAGGAATCATCACACCTTTTTCCCCAAATCTTGGAATTACGATCTGAAGAGACAGAGAGGGACAGGAGAGAAACTGCTCTACCCACCACCTTCGCAGGGCCAGAGCGCAAGCTGCACTGAACTGCTTACACTAAGGCCACTTTTTAAGGAAGTGTGGCTTCAGAGAAACATGGATCTTAGAAGACAGCTCAGTCACCCCAACAATCTGATGTTGGAAAAGTAAACTGCAAACCATGTAGCATCTCCCAGCTTGTTCTTGTCTTACCAACCTCAACTGATTTCTCTCACCCCTAGAATTTATGCTTGCCCTGAAGATACATTTTTGTATAGAATATGTAAACAATAGCCATTATCTACAGTAATCTGAATGCACAGGGTAATTACGACATTTGGTTGTACATAAAAATACATGTATCTATTTCAGTGAGAAGTAACATCCTCAGATAGAAAGTGGTTCCCGAACGTGAATGATGCGCCCTGTATTTTGCAGTGGAAGGGCGGTCCTCAACAAGCCTCTCAGTGCAGTGCTCTTCTCAATCACAACTGGTCGTCTTCTTTCCAAACCACCTCCCAGTTAGCAATTTGATTTTCTTTTAATGTTCCAGAAACCGACACTTTTTATCTTATCCTACAATTACATTAACATTGTAACTAAGTACACAGTTTGGCCCTACATTTTGGTAATAAAAATGATTTACAGTGAATAATAATCCTATAATCACCACTGGAAGAAGAATCCAGAAACAATGTGTTTTTCAAAGCTTCATTTCATCTTCCAGTTTATCAGTGCTCAAAATACGTGAGCAGCATGAATGTTTTGGAAACATTTTGAATTTTTGCATTTTTTCACCGGAATTCTTTAAAAAAACCAATTAACGTTAAGAGGTTCTATGTTTTCTTCACCAGATCTCTCTTAGTTCTTATATTTCAGCAGGGACTTCACAACAGTTTATATTTGCACACAAACTGTGCAACATTATCCAGTACAACCAATGTATAGTTTTTACACTTTTCTCTTAGAAGTGAAGCTCCATCTGTCATCTGTTCCCAGTAAAAGACTGCATGATCTGCTATCTCCACTGTATCTGCCAGATAGGACAAGCTAATTGTAAAGAACTGAGATTTCCAGCACTGGAGATTGTCAACCACTGACTCCACAAAGGACATTCTGGTGACAGCAAGGATAAGCAAGCAAATAAGAGAGGTCACTATAAATCTGCGTGAAAAGACTGAGGGAATCTTGAATTTAAGAGTGTTGTTCTCCTGAGGCAAAGAAAGTTTGTCCACATCAACCAGTTTTATTCCATTCCACTGGCTGGTATCAAAGCTCTTCATTGTAGGGCTGATGTCCACACTGGAACAAGGTAAAGGGGTTTCTTTGAGCACCTTGATTTTTTCCCTGAACTCCTGCATCTGTTGCAGAAATATAATGGGTTCAGACACATCTTTGAAGGCCTCTGCAATGTTAAAAGCCATCCGTTGCTCTTGCAGAATTGTGTTCAGTTTATTGATTTCTGGATCGTAGGCCTGCATCACTGCAAGCTTCATGGTCTCAAAGTCAGAGAGAATCTCATTTCGTTTCTGCTCCAGCGTGTGCTGCAGCTTCTCGAAGAACTCCTTCACTTTGTCAGAATCTTTGGTCAGCATCTGCAGAGCTTTCCTCTTACTGGTTTCTAAGGTATCCAGCCGCGAGAGGGCATCTCCGCAACGCCAAGTTTCAAAGCCCTGAAACAGGGTTTCAAAAGCCCGCTTCTCCTGGGAATAAGCTTCTTCAATAGAACAGAAAACATGCTTTGTGTGGTCACCACGGGTGGCACAAACCCCACAGATCAGCTGCATGTCCGTCCGGCAAAAAATGTTAAGGGGTTGCCCACTGTGCACTTTGCACACGGGCATTTTCGGAGTTACTTTGATTTTGTTGTACTTCTCCACGATACCTTTCAGAGAGTAGTTGACTTGCAAGCTGTTGACTCCAGTAACGGGAGTTTCCTTCCTGCACGTGGGGCACTTGAAAGGGGAGGGCCTCCAAAGCACATTCCGCACGTTTCCCTCAAGAATTCCTTCCAGGCACTTTCTGCAGAAATTGTGTGAACAGGGCAGGACGCGAGGATCATCAAACAGGCTACAGCAAATGGGACAGGTGAGATCTTCCTCTAGGAGCTCCATCATATCCTAGGAAAGAGAAGAAAGATGGTAACAAAACTTATAAAATGTATTTCTCCCTCAGGGGAACCATGCAAAAACCAATCTCCATCTGAGACACAGCTCAGTGACAAAAGGATCTACTTTTTTGTCCAGTATCCTTAAGACAGAGCCTCAGCTGGGTTTTTGCAGCCAGTCCAGTTAGCTGTGGTATCTGGCCACCAGATGGCAGGCACAAGAACGACTCAGTGTCCAGGCAGAACCACGTTTGGATTCTCAGCTAGAAATGCAGGAAAAGAAGGCTTGCCAAACCCACCAAGGACCTTGAAAATCACTGATGTACTCACAATAACAGTTCAAGACTTACATCTTTCCTCACTGATGCAATACCCAGAAACTGGATTTTCACAAAAGATACCCAGGCGATACACCCTGCTAAGATTTGTTTACTCTCTGCTTGCTCAACTCATCCAAACCCCAGGCACCGCTCCTTGTAAGAAGGCGATATTAAAGGTGGCTGAAAAAGCCCAGCTTCAGAATTTCCTCAGCTACAGAATATGTGATGTGGCTCTTTGCTCTACCTGCAAAGCCAAAGGTAGGTCACCACTCACTTAAAAAGTTAGCTTTTCTCTTGCTCCTGCAATATTTGTAAATAAACAAGTGATCGTGTTATTGTTGAGCTATTGGGCACAAAGTTAAAATACTTCAAAGAACAGCTGCCCATAATTCTTGATAATTCATCATGAAACAGAACTGTTAACCATTTTCATTTATCTGCAATCTATGTTTCCAATTCCATCCTCACAGCATTCATGCCTTGGCAATTTCTTTCTGTGGACAGGACCTACAGGAAGAGGACTTATCATGTAATCCTTCCTACTGGAAAGTCTCAGTGAGGGGACCCAGTGCACTACCCTTCCAATGCCTCTAACTAAAGCCAAGTTCTTAGACGCAGGCACCTCATAACTTATAGCATGCTCTAAGAAAACAAATTGCTAATGAAGACCAAAATGGGTGACAGTTTGTATTTGCCAAACCTCTCAAACACACTTAGTTTTGAGCTATAATTAGAAAGATGCTTCCCTTGAATAAATTCCTTCTGCATTATACAATATGTATTCATATATATATGTAATAAAATTAGTTTTGTAAATTAAAAGATGTATCACAGAGAATAGCATCAAAGTACTGCTGTGACAGCAAGGCATATGAATGAGCTCTTTTAATTAGTTTCGATGTTATTACTAAGGTTTCTGTCCCCTCAAAGAACTATGAAGCGGAAAACGCGGGCGCAAGAGGAGAGCTGCAAGGGAAGATCTGTGCTGCACAGGACAAGAAGAGCAACAAAATCAATGCCACTGATCCAAGGAAAGCAAAGACCACTACAGGGAAGAAAGGCGAGGTCAATTCTGTGTTTCTTTCACAAGAGGACCGCTACAGTCCCAGCGAGACTCCACAGGAAAAGCCATTCTTGAGGGGTGTAAGCAAACCTCCCACGCTTTTCCAGTAACGAGGAGGAGGAGTATTCTCTGTGCTTGTTTGAATAAGGAGAGTTTGAAAAAGTTGCCAGCTTTTCTAGTCAGTCTCTGGACAAAGGTCATCAGGCAGAAAAAGCCACTGTTACAGCTAGGGACAGAGTCCCTGAGAAAAGGTCTAATGACTCCATTTACCACCTCAGGTTTCCTATAAGGCCACAGACACCATTCAGAAACTTCCATTTTCTGTGAGAAGAAAGTAATTTTGAAGTTAGAACAAGCAACATTTCTCTTCTGTCCTTTTCCTACTGCTAAAAAGAATGGGATGATGGGAAGACAATGATTTTGTCCCTATACTCTTTGAGTCTTCCTCTTTATGAATAGCTCTTTCCAACTTGTCCTCACAGCTTTTAGCCACAGTAGTGCAAAGATCAGTTTTGCTCCTAAGAGGATAATAACTACAAAACTAAAATGACAGTTCTCCATCTTTCAGTAAATGGAAATTCACAGCGCAGAAAATATTTTCTCTGGTCTGCCTCCTTTACCAGGGAGGATTTTACTTCTTAGTTAGGGAGCTGGAAAAGCAGCTTTGCGCGCCGGACAGTGAGCGCTGCAAACCACTGCAGAAAGTGCTTACTACAACACGTTCCATCAAAATTGCAGGACAAACATTGAAGACTTTTCATGCTCCTGAAAATACAAAATACATACACAAAAACGTTTCATGATCCAAATAAAACTGTCCTGTTGCATTCCAACCCCACTTCTCCAATTAAATAATTATGTTTTATAAATACAACAGCATTTCAAAACCATTACATGACATCATTAAAAACCTCAGATAAAAAGAAATGGCCAAGTCTACAAGCTTTTTTTCCAGTAGTAACACCAGACCAAAAATACCAAAAACTTGTATGACTGGTTGTATGACAGAAGCTGAACTTCTGTCTTCTTTAGGACATTAATTTCAAAGAGTAAGTTGCCTGTGGATTGAAACATCCCTTTGTATTAGCAACTTGGTATTTGTCTGAGGAACTACAGCACCATTTCAGCTTCTCCATTGGGAATTTCTCTGTGCTACTTCTGATCCGGGTTTGGATGGCCCACTTTTCTTCCTTCACCTGAGCTACATAAACCCTCTGGGTACAAACCCAGCAGATGTCACCCATCAGAAAGAGCAACTTGCACTGTTCTATCATTAGGAAGAAGAATGGCAAAACAAATCAAACCATAAACACAAAACCAACCGCAACAGCTTTTTCCCACACTCCAGAGAGAAAAGCATGTAACATGTTCCTCAGCACACAAGTTGGGTTTATCAGCCAGCAGCAGGCTGAAAGCAAAACCAAAATTTCACCAAGCTGCAAACAAAACAAAAAAATAGCTCTTGAATTACAAGTTTCCTGCAATGGCGTGTAACTAAGTATTCTAAATAAAACTTGACCGAGTCAGGCTGCATTTCCGCAAGCAGTTGAGCTAGTCAGGAGAGGTCTCGTCTCCCTTCCTTGTCAGGACCTCCTATGAGCAATTTCACCAGCCTACTGTCAGACTGGTGTGTTGAATCAGACCAAAAAAGGGTCCCGTGCAGGTAAGGCAGGAGGAAGGCTGATGGGAGCTCCTCCTTCCAGCAGTGATGATCTTTGCTCACCCCATCGAGAGGAACCACAACCTAACAGAGGGTCAGAGTAGACACTGCAACACAGAACGATTGACCTCCAGGTACAGTAGGTATCCAGGCGGCCAAAAAACGCTGAGGAAAGTGGCTGTGCTTTAAACCTGTTATTTCATTGCCAAAGTTTTTTCCGGGAGTTATCAGGCAGATCCAACACATTCAACCTTCGGAAAGCCAGAAAGGCCTAGAGAAATAAGCAATCTCGGTTCAGTGCAGTTACAGCCCCATGAACACAACCTTTCATCGACTGGGTTTGACACTCTGCCGAGCGCAGGGCACAGGGGCGGTTCCAGTGCATGCTCCCGCCATCGCCTCCTCGTCCCTCTGCCCCGGCAGGAGTTCCCTCACAGCATCTGGTTACGGCCCCTCTCCTCCCAGGGGGGATCCCTGACACCCGCCTAAACGATGGCATACCCGCCGGGCCCGGCCGCTCTCCCCAGCCGCCGGCCGCGGCCTCCCTGGGGGTCGGCGGAGGGCGGCCCTCGGAGTCAGCTTTGGCCGCGCAGAGAATAACGCGGCAGCGGGGTTTATGCGGGAACGGGGTTGCGAGCGGAACCAAGGGCGACGGCCGCGGCCCGCCGCGCCGCCGCCTCACAATACCGCGGCCTTCGCTCGCCCAGCCGGGCCTGCCCCTCCTGCCGCCGCCGCCCCCGGTACTCACCATCCCGGGCCGGGGCTGGCGGAGAGGCCGGGGGGAGCGGGCCGCCTCGGCCGCCCACACCGGTCTCAGCCGCCGCCCCCCTCCGGGCCCGAGGCCGCCGCTCCCGCCTCCCGCCCCGCGCCGCTCGGCCCGGCCCGGCCCGGCCCGGCGCCCCCCTCTCACCTCAGCGAGCCGCGGCGGCGCGGTCAGCGGCAGCGGGCGATGCTGAGGGCCGCCATCCACCGGCCGCTCCGCCGCACGCCCCTCCTCGCCGCGCCCCGCCGTCGCTGCCGCTCGGCCCAGGAAGGGTGGGCAGGCCCCGGCCCCGGTCCCGGCCCGCAGCGGCGATCGGCCGGCAGCTGCTGCCCGCCGGCCCCGACGGGGTGTGCCCACCCACCTTGGCCGGCGGCCGCGGATCCGGCCCCGGGGCAGGAGCTGCTGCGGCCCTTCCTCCTCCGCTTGCCTGTGAGCGGCGGGGAAAGCCCCCGAGGCTGGCGGGGGAGAGGAGCGGGCGGCCTGGCTGCCAGGCGCTGGCCTCAGCCGGTGGCCGAGGTCTGCAGCCCGAAGCAGGCTGCCTGTTCCCCCGCCGAGGGATTTACGGGTTTCTGTTGTTTACTAACTCTGCTAAATTAAGACTTCAGCCTGCAGCTCACGGGCGCGCGTGGCGCAGCCTAACGAGGAGCGCGGCTGGGTGGCAGTCCCAATGAGCATCTTCCACCTCCTGAGCTCCTCAGCTCTCTTATTAAAAAAAGCAAAAAAAGCCATCATTTATTAGGCACCAATACAGGTTAGGTGTGGACCTGCTGGAGACAAGTTCTGAAGAGAAAGATCTGGGGGTCCTGGTAGACAGCAAAATGACAATGAGCAAGCAGTGTGCTCTTGTGGCCAGGAAGGCCAACGGAATCCTGGGCTGCATAGGGAAGAGTGTGGCCAGTAGGTCGAGGGAAGTCATTCTCCCCCTCTGCTCTGCACTGGTGAGGCCACAACCGGAATACTGCATCCAGTTCTGGGCTCCCCAATTCAAGAGGGATAGGGAACTACTGGAAAGAGTCCAGCGAAGGGCAACAAAGATGATTAAGGGATTGGAGCATCTCCCTTATGAGGAAAGGCTGAGAGAGCTGGGACTCTTTAGCCTGGAGAAGAGAAGGCTGAGGGGAGACCTTATCAATGCTTATGAGTATCTAAAGGGTGGGTTGAAGGAGGAGGGAGCCAGACTCTTTTCAGTGGTTGCCAGTGAGAGGACGAGGGGCAACGGGCACAAGCTGGAACATAGGAGGTTCCACTCAAATATGAGAAGAAACTTCACGGTGAGGGTGACAGAGCCCTGGAACAGGCTGCCCAGGGAGGTTGTGGAGTCCCCTTCTTTGGAGATTTTCAAGACCCGCCTGGATGCAGTCCTGAGTAACATGCTCTGACATGCTCTGGGCAATCCTGCTTCGGCAGGGGAGTTGGACTAGATGATCTTTATTGTCCTTTCCAACTCTAAAAATTCAGTGAAAATTCAGTGAAATTTTAGCCAGATACCCTCACTTGCTTCGTTAAAGGATGGAGACGTATTTCTATTTGCTTTAATGTACCGGCTGTACCTCTTCCGACTGGTGAGTCTGTTGGAGAGTAACGTGGCCTTGTCAGACCTGCAGATCTCCTGCAGTGGCACCGACTTGTTCCGGGGAGACGGAGCAGGAAGGATCCCGCGTCCGCCTGGGAGGACCCTCCAGTTACAGGACTGTGAAACTGGGGCTGGAAGCACTCAGACCGCGGAGAACTTTTGTGATTCTTACCCTTTTTGCAATCCTCCTGACAGGTCTCAGTCAACATAACAGGGCTCACATCGAAGCCAAACTGAGCTTACTTTCTAGTGAGACTTTGTGAAACCTTACATCAAAAGCTGTTCCGAAACGCACGTGCTCTGCTTCCTGCATCCCTGTCACTGCCTGCTCTTCACTCGCCCACTGCAGGCACGTCACTCATCGGCACAGGGAAGAACAATTCACATTCAGGACTACCCACACAAGCAACATCACAGGCTCGACCCTATTTGCCCAGAGAAGTTGTGGATGCCCCATCCCTGGAAGTGTTCAAGGCCAGGCCAGATGGGGCTTTGAGCAACTTGTTCCAGTGGGAGGTGTCCCTGCCCATGGCAGGGGGGTTGGAACTCAAGATCCTCAAACAAGGATCTTTAAGGTCCTTTCTGACCCAAACCATTTTATGATTCTATGATTTCTATCAAATGAGGCTCCCTCACACACCTGACATCTTTCTTCCAGTCATTTAGGAATCTGGATTTCAAAAAACACTCAATAACACACCAAGGCTGTGGTTCCCCAATTTACTGCAGCCAGCAAGCGAAGAGCACTCCTCTTCCTCACCGTCCCTCCTTCTGCCTTCATCCAAGCTGGCCTGCCCTCTCAGCTGGTCTCGATGGGAACAGTTTGGCCAAAGAGAAGTATTTTCAAAAATCCCCTTTGGATTGTTCACACACTTCGGCATTTCATCCACTGTCTACAAGAGAATGGTCCCAGAAGATAGAGCTGCTGCTGAAAAGCAACCAAGACCTTTAGGTGCACTTCAACGGCCCTGCTTGTTTTCTCTTAATTGTCCGGCACCTTCTTTGCTGTTTATTAAAAACAAGTAATTCCAGGTAGATTCTGAAAAGTGATGGATGAATCCATTCCTCAGCTACCCAAATTGCATTGAAGTGATATCCCAAATGCTTGAGCATTTATGTTTTCCAAGGACCCCTTGTCTATGCTTTCCCAACAGCCATTTTTATATCAAGAACTTCCTGATTCTACTAATCTTCACTTTAATTTTATGAATGAAGATATTAACAGCACCATGGCATTTTAAATGCCTCACTCATTTTAAATTCATATATTTCTCGTGTAACTTTTTTCCTGATATATTTTTAGAGTACATTTTATTCTCCATTAATTCTTTGGGCTGTCTCCTTATAAATGAAGAAGGAGCTGTATGGGCATAAGAGTGGACGCCTGTCCGCCTGGGATATCTCCTTTTCATTAGGACCATCTGAAAATGTTCTTGTCCCTCCCTGACCTGGGCTTTCTTCTGCCAAAGATGAAAGCTTCAATGTCTGGGCAAACACAGCACAGGGATTTCTGCGCATAGAGACAGTACCATGGCTGTGCTGAGTGGGATCAAATACAATTTGGGCATTCCATCTGATTTATATGGTTGCATACATGTAAGTCCATCTTTCTATACTATCTGTCTACCTAAACGGCCTCAAGTTGCACCAAGGGAGGTTTAGATTGGATATTAGGAAAAATTTCTTTGCTGAAAGGGTTTTGGAACAGGCTGCCCAGGGAAGTGGTTGAGTCACCATCCCTGGCGGGATTTAAAAGACAGGTAGACATGGTGCTTAGGGACACGGTTTAGTGGGGGACCTGGCAGTGCTAGGTTAATGGTTGGACTTGATCATCTTGAAGGTCTTTTCCAACCTAAATAATTCTATGATTCTATAAGCATTTTGTAAACACTTTGTTGTTTATAGAGGCTTTTCAATAGCAGTTTGCTTATGAGCATGCCCTCCCGCATCTGAGACCACAGTGTCTTCCCAAAGTAGCATCAGAGGCCATTTGTTGAAGCTTCAGAGAAAAGTTCTGGCTGATGGAAAAGAGCATGTGTAGATCTGTGTGGCAATATTTCCCTAGGGAAACTTAGGCTCAAAGGAGAGGTCCAGCTTGAAGGGAAGTGTTAGGATAAATGTCACTTACCCATAGGAGAATTCAAACTCTAGGACCACAAAGATGATTAGGGGCTTGGAGCATCTCTCTTATGAGGAAAGGCTGAGGGACTTGGGTCTTTGTAGTCTGGAGAAGGCTGAGGAGGGATCTGATCAACACCTATAAATACTTAAAGGGTGGGTGTCAAGAAGATGGGGCCAGTCTTTTTTCAGTGGTGCCCAGTGACAGGACAAGAAGAAATGGGTACAGACTTGTACATAAGAAGTTCCATCTCAACATGAGGAGGAACTTCTTCACTTTGAGGGTGGCAGAGCACTGGAACAGGCTGCCCAGAGAGGTAGTGGAGTCTCCTTCTCTGGAGATGTTCAAAACCCACCTGGACAAGTTCCTGTGTAACCTGCTCTAGGTGGACCTGCTTTGGCAGGGGGGGTTGGACTAGATGATCTCCAGAGGTCCCTTCCAACCCCATATCATTCTGTAATTCCGTGAAAATACAGGGGTAGGAATTTGGAAGGGGTTATAAAATAGTGGCAACTTCCAGCTTTACGAGACAAACACCATGCTTGTAAGACAAAGGGATCGCAACTATTGTCATCTTTAAACTACAGAGAGAACCCAGATTGTGGCTTTTCTACTAAGACAGGAGATTTCTGAGACTGAAGCTGCTTGCTGCAGTTCATCAGCGCCTCAGAGCTGACTTCTCCTGCCCGCTTTGCCTGTGCCAGCTCTGCCAGCCCTGGCAGATGCTTTACCGAGTTGACTCAACCCACTAAGCCAGCAGAACGCTATTCCCTTTTCTTTGCCTGGGTTAGTTTTCTGCTGACTCAAGGAGCTAAATCAGTTCAGTGCAAGATTAGACAATCATCAGGTCTAACATCAGAGGAGTGAGGAAAAGAGGAACAGGATTTTTCCCTTCCTGTGGAAGTGAGCCATTGAAGTGACTCAAGCTGTAACAAGTAATTTTACCCTGAGAGGCAGATTCACAGGGGGTTAAACCAAGCCGAGACTGTGCTACTAGCAAAAAAGATAATTCCATCCTTTTCCCTTCCCTTAGTCATGCTTTCCTGATGCTTCCTCTCCGCTGGCTCCGACACTCATGCGGCCACATGTTAGGCTAGATCCACTTGCCAACAGAGCTGAAAGCTAATCCAGGTTGTTGGTTGTCTTTTTTTTTAAAAAAAAGGAAAAAAAAGTTTTCAGCAGGATCAATTTTGGCATCCAGCTGATCCAGCGGCCGAACAAACACCAATGCCAGGATGAGCCAGCGAGAGGGCCCGTGTCGGTGGCAGCCGGCACACACGTCAGCATAAACCAGAAGTGCTCCCCCCTACTCTCTCCCAGCCGTGATTTCACAAATGCTTCCAGCCAGCCATTGCCGGCCCTGCTGCCAAAAGTAACACAGCCTTGCCCTTCGGCCACACCAGCTGCTCATTCCAGCCCCCAGGCACCCCCTGTGCTGTGCTGGAGAAGATGTCTAACACAAAACTGATCAATAAATGTAGCTGGAGTTAAAAGCAGATTTTTTGTGGTTTTTTTTTTTTTTCCCCCCAGGTTTATATTCCCCATCAGTAAGGGTTCTCTGAGGCTGTGCTAGCAGAAATAGTAATTTTTTCCTAGGGTGAAAGACCAAGGAAAAGAGGTGAGTTGAGGGCATTTTCCAGTCTTATCCTTGGCTGCAAGCCTGCCTTCTACTTCCCACTGAAGGAGGTTAAGGCTTCACGTCGGGAAGGAGGTGTTGCGGAGGTGTCAGAGCACACACACAGTACACTCCAGCACCGGGAGAGTGACTTCTTGAAGCACGCTGCTTTATTCGGCTGTGCTGGTGTGAGCATACCCTCAAATGGAGAGAGACAATCTGAGATGCACGATGCATGTAGGTGCTGCAGGGACCTAAATACAGAAATAAATCTGCAAGAGCTTTGATGCCGATAGATTGGTAAGAAGATACTGTAAGATAACACAAATAAAGGAACTATTCAAAACAGCTCCATGTGTCAAACACCTTCCTCGTGTATAAAAGCTTCACAACTATATCGTATCTGACTACGTTTCTTTTCAACAGATACATCTGGACTATATTAAAGATTCCAAACGAGGGATCAGAGAAAGCAGTTTCTTGTTATTGTTCCATAAAAGCTACTTTTAATACGCACTGTAGAAATACCAGGCATTAAAAATCCTTGAAGGATCATCAGCGACTGAGCCGATCAACTGCTGTTTTGAGGTCTGAATTTCAGAGGCTGCAGGGTCTCCGATGACTGGTTTAGCAGTACTGAAAAGCTCCATAGTTTTACACACAGAACTCTGACCTACACCGTTAACCAATATTTAACACTTTCCCAGGTTCTGCTGCGGAGGGGGGCGAATCGATGATGAATTCAGTTATCTCCTCAGCATAATCCTATTTATTTACAAAGAATGTACAGCCACGTCCCATTTCCTTGCACGCAGAGGAAGCAAATGGGAGGGAGCGCTGTGCGGCAGTCCAAGTTTGCTGCTCTAGCCAGGATGCCTGCCCAGAAGAAGCTGTCCCTTGGCTTTTTCTCAGGGCCATGCACCACTGCTTCTCCCACTGTCTGCTGGCTCTGGCGTGGTGTTTCCGGTCCCGGACATGCACACAGGCAAACACAGCTGCAACCAATCTGTGTTCTTGCTGCTGCGTTCGCAAGCAGTCCCTTGAGAAACCTCTCTGACTTTCCCCAAATTAGTGCTTGCTCATACGAGTTAGCTCATCTTAGCGCTGGGCCATCCAGCCCTGTGCCGTGGGCAGCGGTTTCTCGGTTTTAGCTATCTTACACCATAAAAGAACTTAATTGCTCCTTCCTGAACAAAGCATGGCCAGCGTGCCTGTCAGTTTTAATGAGGTCTGTGATTGCCTATAGATCAAAGCTCTGCTCCGGTGGGTTTTGCTTATATTGCATAAAGAGGAAAGGAGAAGTGACCTCCAAAGTAAATAGAACAATGAGGAACAAAATTAATTTTCATACACAATTTCTTCTATGACTTGGCAAGCGTCAGATTAGCTGTATAAAACAGAAGACTTCCTACAGAATGTTAATCCTCACAAGAACACATTATAATGAAGATTTCAAAAGTACAAGCACAACCTGTTTTTCATCTGAGACCTTGTCTGTATCATCTTCCAAACCACAGGCCTGACCCTGGGAGTGGAAGGACTGCTTTCAATAAACAAACCTTGATTTTCCAGTCCTGCACCATCATTTACTTCTGTGCAAGTTGCATGGAGACGTTACTAAATCCATTCCAGCATATTTAATAACTATTTTTTTTTCATTGGTTTTCACAGGTGTAAATGCCTCCACAAAGCTCGTGGCAGCGGAGAATGAAGTCCCAGCGGTTTTTACTAGGAAGACGAAGAGGAATTATTTTTCTGAGAACTGATTAGTCGGATTGTGTTACACGCTGTAACAATGGGAGACAGTTCCCTTCTCTCCCGCGAATTTGGTGATATCAGGCAACCTTTCTGAAACAAACTTGTCTGCAGCCAATAGATCTACTTTGCAGGGCTAATGAGAGACAGTTGTATTTTGTGAATGAAGCTCTAAGCTAGAGAACAAAACAAGTCAATGACCATCGTTTTCTTTGAGCTGGACCTCCAAATACACCTGCATTTATGGAATGGATGGGACTGGTCTTTTTCCCATTCTTCTAACGTGGTTCCCAGACAAAATGTCTCCGCAGCTACTGTTCAAGGAAATAAAGTTAAAGCCCTGTGAGCAACAAACATGTTTAGGCATGCTGAGCATAATTTTGCTTCCAGTGTGGGAGGGTCCTAAATACTTGGCTTCCAGTGAAAGAAATGCACATTCAAGAAAGGGAAAAGCTGAGAAGCTGAATTAACCCTTCATTACCAAGCACAATTACACTTCTAGATATTGGAGCCTAGTTCTTTGTTTCTTTGGGGCAGTTCTTTGTGCACTGTAAAAAATTTGGTGTTCAAATATGCTCTAAACAGGCTGATAAGCACATTTACGAACATGGTACTATCCTGCTGGAATTCCTCACCTCGTCCTCCAAGAAAGGCATGCGAATAAGCCATGTTTCTTACCAGAAGACCAGCTGACTTCTGCCTAACTTCCACTGGACCAAGGCTGTTACCTGCTTGATTTTGTCTGGCGCTGGAGCCTTCACTCGGGGCACATCTTTGCCGCTGCTCCTGCACGACCCATTGTGACACTGAGCTGTCACCAGCTGCTGTCAGGGTGCTCAGCTGCTGGACTCCGCACCTGGAGGGTGACAGGATGGGTGCAGGGATGAGACCTGCACTGACCTTGGTCCCCCTAGGCTTCTTGCCCACCGAGAACATGGAGTCAACGTGCTCCAAAGCACCACCAGCAACTTTTCCACCCTGTGAGTGCTGCGGTCTGCTGGCCTGTAGAACCAGCTTCTCAAGTTAAGAAAGAAGCGGAGCAGGAAACTGGCAGCAAGGCACAGCCAGACACCGCTCCCCAAAGCCCCATCCCCTTGAGCCCAACTGATTTGGCAATGCTGACTTCGTGTGGCGAGATTTATTTGCTTTCCCAGTAAGAAAGGACTTACTGGAGCACAGGGAGAAAAAAAAATGGGATGGGGAGTCACTTGGAGGTTGAGCCTCTCTCTAAGTTGTTTTTTTCCTATTTTTAAATATATTAACATTTGTCATTTAGCATTTACTGTAACAAACCCGCAGTGTGCAACAGACAATAAAAATCCCGCAGCGACTTAAATGGGACTAATTATGGGAACAACAAGCTACCAATGAGAATCATGATGCCCTCCATACGAAATAAATAAACATCAGTTTCCACCTAATATTTACTTCTTAGAAGTTCAAGACTAATCCCATTTGGCATATTTTAAGGAAGTGAGCTCTTGACCCCAAATGTTTATGGGCTGTAACAGTAAGTCCAATAAAAGAAAGGAAGCATATTTTAAAGCTGCTCTTAAAATCAGATTGGTTTTAGGCACAACTTTGAGAAAGACCACGTTTCACCTCATGTTTCAAGTAAAGGGGTAAGTGTGACTGATACAGCCCATTCAGACCAATAAGATATTTCTTGCTATGAAGATTTCTTTTAACAAGGGTTTTTGAATACCCGCTTAACACCCCCCCCCGACAGATAACGTTGTACCACATGGCTTACATTAGTTGCATCATATTATATACTGTAATAAAATGTTAAGGGAGCTTTCTAGGTGAAATGCAGCAAAATAAGTCAACAGCTGAAAATCATGAGAAACAACAATTTAATCCCAAATTGGTTTGGAGATAAATAAGCCTTCAAATATATGTATTTAAAGTATCTACTGTCTGCAAAACATTCTAGATCAGCATTTTATGGCACAACATTTATTGGATATTTTTCTATAGATAAATAAAAATGTGAGGTACGTACAGGTGGGTTTCTATAGCCATGTTATCACTATTTACTGTATTTGTTGGAGCCCAGTTTGTGGCCCCTGTTCTGGATGCTCTGTGCTGTAGGGACAGCTCTAGGTCTTTTGCTGAAGAAACACTTGTGTAACCCGAAGGCCACAAGTGAAGCTACAGCTTTTTAAATTACTTAGAATTCTTCCACTATGAAAGGGACACAAAGCTGGTGCCAAAGTGTGCTTTGCAAAAAAAATGATAAGTGCAATGACAGCATCCTGGCTTTTCACTGTAGCAGTCTTTAAGGTGGAGTTTGACTGGTTGTCCTGGTTTGAGGCAAAACAGAGCCAATTTTCTCTTCGGTAATTTCACTTTTCAGTTAAGCCTCTTCTGACTAACTAAACTCTCTGAAATTAACAGACACTGTCTGCTTCCAGAGTGATAAAACCTGATTGTTTCTAATTTATGTTTCTCTATGTATGCATGGTACGTAGAGAGGCTCTTGCTTATACTTATTGCTATAACAACCAAGGTCAGCTCACTTTGTTATTTATCCCATTGGAGGGTCAGAAGCAGACGAGTGTAGAGGGGTCCCGCCTGCAGGGAGGAGCGGACAGGAGAGGTGACCCAAAATTGACCGACGGGGTATTCCATCCCATCTGCATCATGCTCAGTATAAAACGGAGGGATCAAAGGGTCAGCACTTTCTTTTTTCAATGGCCGGCATCCGAGGAGGACTCTGTTTGTTCGTCTGCCTTTGATCCCGATCCGTGCATTCCTAAATCCAGTTCCCGAATCCAGTTCCCATCTGTCACCGAGTCCAGTCTGGGACTTTCCCAGTGCCAGCCGGTGAGGTGATCATCGTTTTGTATATATTGTATCTGTCTCATTATGTTCTTTTTATGAGTTTATTAATGTTTTCATGAAAGCAGTTTAGTTTCTTTTACACCCGTCAGTCTCTTCCTCTCTCCTCCTCCTCTCCCTGAAGGGAGATGGTCTCAAAAAGAGCCTCTCTCCTTCGCTTCAGTGGCCAGTCCAGCCCAAACCACGACACTGAACCTGAGTAAACAAGGCAAAACGCTTTACTGAAGCTTTTGAACAGATGGGAGAGTCCTCCAGAAGCAAACAAGACCCCAACAAGTTCAGAGTTAAGACCTACTAGCCGGACGGGTCTGGAAGATGAGGAGAAAGGGCAACCCGTAGGGAGCAAACGCCGTGGAGGCAGGCGGAGAGACCCTGGGCGGGAGAGGTGGCTGGGCCCGGACCTTTCGCTTCACAGAGTCCTGTCTCTTTTTCACTTTTCCAAGAAAGAATTAAAAAAATAGAAGGGGAGGATTAAAAAAAAAAAAAAAAAAAAGAAAGAAAAAAAAAAGAAGATAAATGTGGTTCTTGTTACTTGGAGCCAGCAATAACTGACCAGTAAATTTCCATGAAGGAGTCCCTTCCCACACAGCCCAGCGCTGCAAAGTTCGTTGGTGTGATACCTACCAGCTGCCCATCGTGATCACTCTCCTCTTTCATATAGATATATATTGTCCCTTTTTTTATATATATAAATTGTCCTTTGGGTGGCCGTGTGCTGGGGCTGCGGCCGGCCCAGCGTTGAGCCACCTCAGGCCACCGCCACATTCAGACACAGCTCCTCGGATGAGGAGGAGGAGCAGCTTTCCAGCTGCACCCGTTTTAATTTAAATTTTCCCTTCCTGAGGAAAGACAGAGGGATTTTAATGGGATTTTTCTTTTTTTGGTTTGTTTTTTTTTTTTTGTCAGACCGTGCTCGATTTCACGATACCCCCGGGGTTCCGTCGCCCCCGGGAGGGCGCTGCCCGCCATCTCCCGCCGCCTCCCGCCATGTCGGGCAGCGGGGAAGGGAATGGGACGCCCCCCAGCTCCCGAGACCTCCCGCCCGCCAGGGGGCGCTGCGCCCCCCGTCCCACCGCCGTTGCGTCTGGGCGGGGAGGTGGGGCCCGGCCGGTCATGGCCGCCTCCGTGTTTTGCTGCTTCTCCTGGTGGAGGGATGGCGGCGCCGGCCACATCCCGCTGAAGGAGATGCCGGCGGTGCATCTCGACACGCAGCGCATGGGTAAGCGGGCGGGGGGCCGGGTCTCCCCTCACCAGCCGTGACGGGCCGGAGCTGGGGGGTTCGAGGAGCGGCGGCGGCAGCGCAGGCCCGGCGCCCGGGGGGTGGCAGGGGGGAAGCCGAGAGGGGGGCGGGCGACTGGGGCTGCCTGTCCCCGGGGAGCTGGGGCTGGTGGGGTGTCAGGGCATTTTAATACGGTGTAATTCCGAAGGGGAAACTTTTAAGCTGGCCCTTAAAGTTTGTTCTCTCACCTCTCAGTGAAGCGCCCTGGGAAAGTGGCTTTTTGGGCTACTTCGTCAGAAGGATTTGGCAGTTTGCAGGAAAAAAAAAAACCATCCCGCCTCACTTTGGTTTAAATTCATTTGAAGCTCGTCAGTGCAATGAGTATGTGGGAGAGCGCCTCAGTGCCAGAGGGGATGTGTGAGGGGGGAAGGCTGCCCGGTGGGACGGAACGTCTTGGTCGGGTTAGGCCAGGGATGGTGGTTCAGAGCAGAGTGGGAGAGTTACGGCAATGGAGACACGGAAAGAGCCAGGTCTTGTCTATTCTGCTCTTTGAACGTCATCCTTAGGATGAGCTGTCCACAAAACCATGCCGGGGCTTTATTGAGGAGAGATGTGACCAGGGCCAGCTGCAGCAGATCCAGGGAAGGAGCTAGGAGGAAATCGGTCTGGCCAATCCAAGGTCCAGTGCTCAAGCATAATTATTAGCCTGCTTTTATTCAGTTGTATCAGTGGATCTTGACTGTCTCCCATGTTCTTGACCACGACAACAGTATTTAAAGATGAAGTCTTCCACTGGAGAGGGAAAACTTAGCAGAGGATTTTTTTCTCCCTGTATTGGCAGGCATGTTTCTAATGAAAGGATTTTTTTTCAGAGAATAATTGAACACTTTGCAATTCCATCAAACGTTTCTATCTGATATGCTATTCCTTCTCTTTGCAGAATTTTTTTCTCCAGTGTATAGAGACAGGGTACAGGGCTTTGTTCTCACAGTGACCCTTTGTGACTAAATTGTAAGTTATGCTTCTGATGTGGTTGAGCAAAGGTTTCAATCAGCATGGTGCTGTAAAACCCAAGAGGCAAAATCAGAGCAGTGTATAGATTTTAAATAAATAAACCCTAGTTTAAAGATGAAATAGCCTGTTAACAGCTTTCCTTTTTCTTACTTCAAAGCATGGCCCACCATCATAATTCTCACAGACTAATGAAGCTCTTACTTGGGGCAGAAAGAACAAAAACGGTTTGTAATGTTTAGGGCTTTTAAGGGCTGCTTCCAGACTTCTAAAAATATTTTCAAGTTTTGCATTTTGTTTTTTTTTTTTTTCCTTTTTTTTCTTGTAGGAACAGACGTTGTCATTGTTAAAAATGGCAGAAGAATATGTGGCACGGGAGGCTGCTTAGCCAATGCACCTTTGCATCAGAACAAGAGCTATTTTGAGTTTAAAATCCAGTCCACAGGTTAGTCAGCAAAAATGTACAACCTTAAACTTGGAAGGTATGTCAGATTGCCTACTGGTGGTCATATCTAAAATACCCAGCACATGCATCTTTCTAAATTGCATCCTTGAACTTGTGAACCTTGGGAGAGTTTTATAAGTTGTCATTGTGTAAAAGGAAATTTCTTTTTTTCTTTTTTTTTTTTTTTTAAATTGTTGTTCTGAAATGTTAAAAAGAATGGTAAGTATATTACTAAAGGAGTGCAAATACTAAAACACCATATTGTTTTGTATGCTGTTCCATGCATGTTTTTCAGTTAGGATATTTTAGAAATGTGGTTTTGGTAAATAAATGCTTATGACCGCATAAACCACTGTAGCTATGAAGTATTTTTTTTAAAATAGTGCAGTTTATCCAGCAATATTTGTAGCTATTTGTCTACCTTCATTTGCTTTCAGCATGCGCTGTGTTTGCACAAGCAACAGTAACACTCCTTGTCCTATACTTTGCTCTTCAAATCAAACGTGCAGCACTTATTCCGACACTGCCTTATCAAGAGGAGCCTTTCAGCACCCTGTTTATTTGTTTTGCACGGATCTAATGCAAGGCAGCTGAAAGTGAATGAAATTTGGAAGCATTATGCTTTTACTAATACGGTCAGTTGCACTAGTACAGAGTGCAGTAGTACACTCCAGGCTTGCCTGTATTCTAACATTAAAGATCAGCCTGTATTTTTAAAAACAACAGACACTGTGAAAATGAAACTGTTCTTTCCCTAAGTGTGTAGGGAGAGGGAAGAAGAAGGGAATTGTTAGTCCAGAGACAGGCCTTATGATACCAGTTGGAGCTTGAACGTGGCGCTTTTTGGGTAAGGGTTGTTTGCATTCAGTTTGATTGAAGTGCAGGCAGTGTGAACACAAATCTGTCCAAAACACCTTGCAGTCAAAACAGTTGTTTAGTTTTAAACTACATGTAAACCCAACCTCAGTCTTGGCAATTTTTGTATCCTTTCTGTTGGGGGAGGAATCCACAGCAGCTGTTGTTAATAAATGGTCATTATTCACTCGGATACAGTGTCCATGTTCTTAGTTTGAGAAACACAGAAAATAAAATTCTGGTCCCTGTGAGCTGTGTCTTGTGTATTCCTGTGCTCCAAGGCAGGAAAATTGTAGATCACTTAGCTTAAAACTTTTAATTCCCAGAAGTATTCCTGCACACTCTATTAGGGGTCATCTGTGGGGGTCACCCTAACTATTGGAAAGTTTTCTGAGGTCAATTCTGAATCTTGTTCACACTCTTGTCCTTTTCATTCTGGGCATATAAGTATTAGAATGAATTGTTCTGCAATTTTGTCTTTTGAAACTAATTTTCTTACATTTTTGCTTCATGTTAGTCTTGTGTAGATTAAACAGTCCCAGGTTTTTTTCATTGTCTCCTTATAGGTGATGTTTTTACACTTCTGTTTGGTTTTGTTGTTTCTTCTAGAATATCCCTAATTGACCTAATTTGTCTGGAGGTATGATGCTTAAGATGGATGCTCTGTTCCAGCTGCAGTAGGCATCCTTCGTCTGCTTTATACATGCCATACATCCAGAAGCTTTAAACAACAGTAGGACACAGACCATGCTCAGCACGTGGTCTGTGATAACCCCAAAATTATATTCTATGAACTGGCTGCCAAGCCAGTATTGTATTTGTGCCACTTACTGTTCCTACTTACCTGCTGTTCTTCATAATTCAGAAAAAGCAGATGCATTCTCCTTAATTCAGACCTCTTAACCAGTTTGTCAGGATTGTTTAAAACTTGAGGGGCCTCTGAAGAGCTTGCAGTCCTGTCAGGTTGGTATTCGCAGCACATTTAATAAGCACATCATCACGGTACCCAAGTCATTGATGTGAATCTGTAACAGTGCCTGACCTTGGGCATTCGATACAAAACCTCAAACCCCACTTGAGTCATCTTTTTTGATTTTTTGCATCCTCCTACAGTCTCAAGAGTTTGTTTTCAGTATTTTTCTGGGAATAAATTTAAGCTAAGTGGTTACAATTCTCTGGACCCTTCTTTTTCAGGATAGATGCTGTTTATCTTCAGTCTCTTTTGACTACTTGTACTTGGTCTGGCCAGGATGGAGTTAATTTCCTTCAGCTCCTGTGGTGCTGTGTTTTAGATTTGTGACCAAAACAATAATGATATCACACTAATGTTTTAGCTATTTCTGAGCAGCGTTTGCACAGCATCAAGGCCTTCTTTGTTTCTCTACTCAGTGCCCTCAGTGAAGAAGACTGGGGGTGCACACGAGGTTAGGAGGGGACACACCAGGTGGATAACCTAAACTAACCAAAGAGATGTTCCGTGCCACATAATGTCATGCTCATCAACAAAAAGGAGAGGAGGGGATTTAGGGAGGTTAGCAATCTCTTGCTTGGGAATTGGCTGGCCATCAGTCTGCCTGTGGGAGGTAGTGAGTCATTGCCTTCGCATCATTTTTTTTTTTGCTTGTTTTCTTTTTTTTTTTGGCTTGTTTTCTTTTTTTTTCCTTCTACTTCTCCTTTGCTTATTAAACAATTTTTATCTTTATGTGCAAGTTTTTTCCTTCCTTTCCTCTTCCTCCGTCCCACTGGGGACTGTGGGGGGAAGTGAGTGAGTGGCTGGGTGGTATGTAGCTGCCTACCAGGGCTAACCCACAATAGTCCTGGTATTTCCAAGAGATATTTACTGGTAGTACTGCCATGGCACCAGTTAGAAACACATTATTTATGCTGTCCTGCTTCAGTCAGATAGTCTTCAAAATAATGACATTTTTTCTTACCATGTTAATGTCACGTTTTAGGGATTTGGGGTATTGGAGTTGCAACCCAGAAAGCAAACTTGAATCAAATTCCACTTGGTCGAGATGTCCATAGCCTGGTGATGAGGAATGATGGAGCTCTCTACTATAACAATGAGGAGAAAAATAGACTACCAGCAAACAGCCTTCCTCAGGAGGGCGATGTGGTGGTGAGTTTCTTAAGGCTTCTTTCTCGTCCTCAGCTGTTCCCAGATTCCTCTTATTTACAGCTGGGTGGTCAGACTGACAGTTTCAGTCAAATTGTTTGGCTTGCATCTCCCCGTTTGGAACGAGCTGATAAAAATTCCCATTACATTTGAATGGATCAGCAGCCTGGATGCCTGTGAACTTCATTCTCAATGCGTTTCTGAATGAAGGACAGACTTTACCAGTGTTTGAAAAGTAGCCTCTAATGCTCTGCTGCAGTCTGGTTGCAGTATCTACCTTATGGGTAACTCCCATGTCAAGGATCCTATGTTGTTTGAGGTGGGATCTTCCTGAACAAATAATGTGCTGGAATGCATTACATAGCTAGACACCATGCCCAGCTGAACTCCAGATCCAGTAGTGAACTGGTTAATTATTGGAAGGATGGAGCTGAGCAGAGATAGGTCCTGGGTGATGGATGAATTGTATTTTTAGCTAAACTTTTGTAGGGAAGGAGAGGTATTAAGTGGGGAGGGTGTAATGCTCACTGAGAAAATGATGAAGAATGAGAGCAAATGGAGAACCTTCAGATTTTTTTGTTCCTTACTTTTACAGGTTTCTCAAAATATCCTTAAATGACTTTGTTTAAAGGGTTTTGTGTTATTGCTGTCATTTTCTCAATGTTCTGTTAGAGATTTATTTTCAAAAATACATGGGAGCAATGCAATGAAATTTACGCCATTTATCACCACTACTTTTTCTTGCTCGGTAATTTTACCTCTATATAGCAATGGTTGGAAATTTCATCTTTAGAAGCCCTAAATAGCTAAGGTTGACTCCTATACCCTTTACCCTCTACCCTCAGATACTCTATTATTCTTTTAATCCCCTTCTGAAACTTTTTGTGGAGGGTTGCAGACACAAAAATGTTGTCTGAACAGCTTCAGCTAATAGCAAGAAAGTAGCTGATGCGTTATTCCCCAGTTTTCATAAATTTCAACTTATTTTGTCCTGTCACAAAAATAAATTTCGGAAGTAGTGTATGACAACACAAATTGTCACACTCAGCTGTACCAAAACCATCAGAAAAACCATTTAGCTACCAAATAAGTAATTTATTACCTTGTTAGTGTTTGCTTTCTGCTCTGTAGTCAGCGTATTTATAGCATTGTGTATGAAACCATGGTCTGTTGATGCTGGCAGAGAAAATGAGCTGAGGGAGGTTTCAGTATGGAGGTATGGACAGATAAATTTAATTCATAGCATCACTATTTATTAAAGTTATTTCCACAAGGAGATATAAACAAGAGGATTGCAATCTGCTTAATATTTAAAATAACTGAAAATTTTGTGTTTCTTTAACATGGTGAAGAATAGTCTGGAAACTTGTTTTGTAAACTTGTCTTTAGTAAGATGCAGTGTGCGGTACTGTGCTGCATGCAAATCAAATGAGCGTTAAGGAATCCTGAGTATTTGAAAATACAAATGTTACTGGTCATTTATTAACTTCTAGTCCTTTGCAGGAATATTTCAAGTGAGGTTTTCTAGGATGCTGTGGTTTGCATAATGGTGTTAAAATTTGCCAGTAGCTGAGAAAGCTAAATTAAGTGGCAATCTATGTGTATAAACTTGTTGATGCTTTCTTTTTTTCTTTTAATTTTCTGTACTTTGTAGGGCATTACATATGACCATGTAGAATTAAATGTATATTTAAATGGGAAGAACATGCATTGTCCAGCTTCAGGAATCCGAGGGACTGTCTATCCAGTAGTCTATGGTATGTCAGCGATTTTCAAACTGCTTCACAGTATGGACAATATTTTTGAACCAAGTCTATCTTCTGAGCCATGTATTCTTCTCTCACTTAGGTGGAACACACATCAATCATTTATTTTTGGCAACTACAATAAATTGCATGAAAATACAAAACTAGGAAAATACAAAAGTGTATTTTTCACCTCATTTTTAATGCTGCTCGATAGCTAGAAAACAAAGCTCCGCTTACTGACTGCTTACAGTGTCCGCATCCAGCAAGCTGGGGACTTACTGCACTCGGTCTAAAAATTGCCAGGTAAAAACCCTGTGAACCAGATGAAAAGAAAATCAACAAATTTGAAGTAACGTAGACTTGTGGGCTAATATGATTTATCTTTGAAGCTTGGTATTTATGTCTGTTAATTTCACATACTTCATGAATGCATTCAGTATTAAATACCAACAGATGCTGAATTGCTGTTTATATTTTCTTACAGAAGTGATAACTCTGCTGTAGTACTAGTACAGCTGCTTGCTGTATAGTGGTACAGCTCGTTGCTGTTATACCAAATTGATGCCCAGTTTTGAAATCCATCAATTGGTGAGCGAATTGTGGTAGCTGTTGTGCAAGCAACTATCCATACAACGCAGCAGTTTTGAACGAGAAACCTATACCGTATCCAGTTAATCCCTGCATAGGCAGTTTAAGAAAGGATTTATGAGTTATGGAAGCTGGAATTTGGCCAAGACATGTGTTAACAATTTACTCTTCCAGAACTTGGCGGCGGTTCTGTACTTCCCAAGTAGTCAGAATTCTGTTTAACATCTCATCTGAGTGGCAGCACTTCCCCTAGCTCAGTGCGTAAGCGACACTACACTCTGGGTTGGCTTGTACCTTACAGCAAATGATAACTGCTCATCAGATTCCCTGTATTGCACCTACAGCCATCTCAAGTTTATTTTTATTCCTGTGTGAGCTTCGTCTAAATAGTAGCCTCTTCCAAAATCATTTCGCTCTTGAGATACCATTAGCTTATATGCTGTGGATAATTTTTTCATTTCTTGGTTGGTTCCTAGTGAACTGTTGGCACGTTCCCACTTATATCTTGATACATTCGTAATATTGAATTTTATGAACAGGAAGAAAATACTTTAGATGTGTTGTAGAGCTTTTGAAGTCTGTAAATGTAGCTGACAAATTCTATCTTTCCAAGCTACTAGAGTGGAAATTGTTTTATATGGTCATTTTGTGATGTGTCCTTACGCCACACGATGGCGCTGCTAAAATGCTGTGGCAGACGGGAGCTGCCCTGCAGCACTGCGGGATCTTCTTGTGCAAAAACCCTTGAGCGCGGGAAGAGAGTTGCTGTGGGATAATTGATTATTGCATCTTCCCTATATTTTGGAAATGGCGTTACATAGCATGGAGAACGCAGGTCGTTTCCAGAAGACACTGGGTGGCATGTTAGCCTACTGTAAATATCTTTTTCTCTGGGTAAAGAAGTTCTGTCCCCGGGGAATGCAGTGACCTTTTATTGCCAGGCTCTTACTATCATCTTCCACAAGTGAGCATAATTTCATCGTAATTATCATGTCACCTATATAGAGCTATAACAACTGCAGTCTGCAAATTGCTTTTGCATGGTACTTATTTGGTATAAACTTGAACTATAAATGTCCTTAATTTAGGGACTTGACCATAGAGAAGAGAGTCACTTAAGCATTTACCCTATCCATAATTCAGGCTAGAACTATAGATATCTTTTTAAAAAGAAATGTGATGGGCAAACACGGTGTCAAGTCTGGGAATGTAAAACAGAAAAGTGGACTTAAAGGTTGTTCCCTACAGCAGCTGTACCTCAGGCCCTTTTGGAGAAGATGCAAACACTACATAAGTACCACAGAACTGTACAAATGTATTAATAGGAGTTTTAGCTGAGCCTAGAAGGGAAAAATTCCTACCTTGGCTCTGAGATATCTAAATTCTAACCCAAAACATGGAGATGAAGCTTTTCTATTTTGATCTAGTGTTGCTAGTGTACCAGCTTCATCTTGGAAGAAGTCGTCTGGGAAGGAGATCTTGATTTCCTGACTGGTTGGGTATTTCAGTTTGCTAATGCAATACATGAAAGCTTTGCTCTGAAAATCCCCAGCAGTTTCTTTTTTATATTCTACATTCAAGGTAGTAACACTTGTGTCTCAGATTATGCAGGGGCTCCAAAACTGGGAGAGGTATTGTGCAAAACCATTAACTTCCAACTGAAAGAAGCAGTCAAGAAGCTCTCTCTGGATCATGTGCTAAAACAGATGGTCTGACACCAACCATTGCAGACATCTGAAACCTTGTAAACCTCCAGAAAAACCATTGCAGACAGCTGACACTCCAGCAGAATTAGGAAGTGGACAGAAAAATATGCAGCTGAGGAGGTGACAGCCCTGCAACGTGTACCTGGTAGTGCCCTTAATCTGTAGATTTCCAGAGAAATAGAGTAGCAAATTTGGAGGGAATTGCATGAAGCCCTGCTAATGCTCCTGGTGAAATCAGAGGTAGCGTTCACATTGACTTCACCAAGGACCATTACTAACTTAAATTAACAGCAGAAGAGAGATGATTTGCTCTCCTTGTATGTAGGGCTTTAGCAAATTTGTCGAACATATTTCTTGTAACTGTATATATGTAGTGGATGTATTGGAGAATATTTTTCATGATTTGAGCATAATATATAATTAGTAAAATGGTATAATCGAGGATCAAACTGTAAGTGTTCCTTCTCTAATTCTCTCTCTTTGGTTCTTTTCTGCAGTTGATGACAGTGCCATTCTGGATTGTCAGTTCAGCGAATTTTATCATACACCTCCACCAGGGTTTGAAAAGATCCTTTTTGAGCAGCAAATCTTCTGAATGTCTTCATACTGAAAATTTGCACCCTGCACTGTTACAAAAGCTTTGTCATCTTAAATAAAGCTTCACATTACTTTTAGGAAACATATCTGTATTTTCAGTAAGTACTTGTGACTGTTGTCTGCAGAATTAATACGTTAAGTGCAGCACCAGTTAACTGTGTTGCAAATACAAGATTTCTGACAATGTTTGGTGGTTGAAAATTAGTGTTTTGGAACAGGGTTTTTCTCTGATTTGTACTTGATGCATAAGGAGACTAAGGGATATTATTGACATCAGTATTACAGTCAGTATTTTGAATAAACTGGCACTCTGTAAAGCCAATAGATCTTATGCATATGATAGCTATGGAGACGGATAGTTCTCAAGCTGTTTTCCCAACTTTTTTTCACACAGAAGTTATGTACTTTGTGTAAAGGAAGCACTGTGTTTCTAGTCTGTGATTTGGAGTTGCGGTGTCCCAGTTGTGCACAATGACTAATAATACGATGGCATAACTAGCAGCTAGATAATTATTTTTTGTTCCAAGGTGTAATTTAATCCATTCCCTCAATCTTAGACTTAGCAAATATAACTTACCTATTTCTCCTAGCTTTCCGTTTGCTTTTATTGTGACAAATAATAGGACATTTTCTAGTAATACTTTTTTGTTGATCCTTAAAAAGTAAAGGTGAACACTACCTGTGTGTTCGAGGACACCATGCTCTGTTACTCTGGTAGGAGAGCAAGTACAGATCACTCAACTGGGGTATGCAAATTGCCAGGTGAAGGGTGTGAAATGTTATGCTGAAGCCTTACGTCTAAACTGTAAATTAGATTATTCTTTTATGGAAGATGGTATTTAATTTCTTTGTGAATCATTTATAAATGATTGATGGCTAAGACATTGTTCTAAAATGTGATGCCCTTGAATATAAATTATGAGATGCATTTTTTCCCCCTGTCATATTTAATGTACTTCCTAGAAGAATTTTTATTGTAAAGAAAATCTTCATAATGATGGGTTTTTTTGTTTTGTTTTGGCTCTTCCTGGGTTAATGCATTTGCATAAATGGATGATTTTATTTAAATATTTTTACAAATTATCTGATTCTGAAATTTTCAAATACAAACAGCTTTCTCAAAGCCTTTCACCCTATGATTTTCTGCATCTGCCTTTTCATTCTGAGTGGCCCGTGTTTTCCTTCCTTTTAGCCTTGCTCTCACATGACAGTGTTGGGTAGAACTTTTCAACCTGAGAGGAACGATGCCCTTGTCAGCTTTATGGTATAACGCTTGGGAGATTAGAGTGCAGCTTTATCGTCTGCTCTTGAAATCTGTTCTGCTTTGCTGTGATCAGGTACATATTTTTAAGTTACACAAAACATTGATATGTTTCATTTCAGTTTCCCCAGTAGGCATGGGAGCAGCTGTCCCTGCTAGGGCAGAGGCTTCTCTGGTGGGTTGACCTTGGCTGGACTCCAGGTGCCCACCAAAAGCCACTCTGTCACTCCCCCTCCTCAGCTGGACAGGGCGGGGAGAGAAAATACAATGAAAGGCTCGTGGGTCGAGACAAGGACAGGGAGAGATCAGTCAACAATTACCATCATGGGCAAAACAGACTCAACTTGAGGAAATTAATTTTATTTATTGCTAATCAAATTAGAATAGGATAATGAGCAAATAAAAACTTAACTTTTAAAAACACCTTCCCCTCACCCTTCCCTTCTTCCCAGCCTCAGCATCGCTCCCGATTTCTCTATCTCCTCCCCCCAAGCAGCACAGGGGGACAGGGAATGGGGGTTGCAGGCATTTCACCACATGTTATCTCTGCAGCTCCTTCCTCCTCAGGGGGAGGACTCTTCACACTTCCCGTGCTCCAGCCTGGAGTCCGTCTCATGGGAGACGGTTCTCCATGAACTTCTCCAGCATGGGTCCTTCCCATGGGCTGCAGTTCTTCATGAACTGCTCCAGCATGGGTCCCTTCCACAGGGTACAGTCCTCCAGGAACAGACTGCTCCATCGTGGGTTCCCCACTGGGTCACAAGTGCTGCCAGCAAACTGCTCCTGCGTGGACTGTGCTGCCAAATGGAGGAGTTACGGGAGGGAGTGAGCAGGCTGCACCACATCAGAGAACAGAAAGGGAGATAGACAGGATCTTTTCTGAGACTTAACAGCTTGAAGACCCTCAGACCTCATCTGCAACAAGGAAGCAGGCATTGTCTACCTTACACTATCAAGGTAAGCAAAACCTTGGAGAAAGGGAAGGACGGAAGCTGGTGACTTCTGGCACCAAGAGGAAGGTTCCCGCCCCACTTAAGGGCTTAAAACTGCAAAATAGGTTCACTGCCCTCAAAGTTGAAGAGAGGCTAGATATGCCTTCAAGTAAAGAACCTGGTTCACTTAACTCTAAGCCATGCAAGACTTACCAGGTGAATGGTGAGTCATTGTAATGGGTGACTCCCTGCTGCAGGGGAGAGAGATACCCATTTGTCAACCCAAATAATCATCTAGAGAGGTTTGCTGCCTTCTAGGGACCAGGATCTGGGATCTTGTGGAAGAACTACTGAGGCTCATCTAGCCCTCTTGATTGCAACCCCCTGCTTTTACTCCATGTGTGCTGTGTCCAGTTCTGGGCTCCTTGGTACAAGATAGGTATGGGGATACTGGAGAGAGTCTAAAGAGGAGCCACAAAGATGACTAAGGTACTGGAGCATCTCTCCTATGAGGAAAGGCTGGGACTGATTAGCCTGGAGAAGGGAAGGCTCAGGGGGATCTGATCAATGTATGTAGATATCTGAAGGGAGGGTGCAAAGAATACAGAGCCAGGATCTTTTCAGTGGTGCCCAGTGACAGGACCAGAGGCAACAGGCGCAAACCAAAACACAGGAGGTTCTGAACATCAGGAAACACTTTTTACTGTGAGGGTGACAGAGCACTGGCACAGGTTGGCCAGACTGGTTGTGGAGTCTCCATCCTTGGAGATATTCAAAAGCCATCTGGACATGGTTCTGGGCAACTGGCTCTAGGTGGACCTGCTTCAGCAGGATGGTTGGACCAGATGAACTTTGGAGGTGCCTTCCAACCTCAGTCATTCTGTGATGCTTCCTCGCGGTGATGTTGCTATGGTTGACACATGCAGTGTTTCTGTAATCAAGACTACTGAGATGAAAGTGCTTCTTGTGGAATTGTATTTCTCGTGTTCCTGGGGAAAGGAGGAAGTATTTAAAGAAATTCTTCTCACTTCATCTAGCTGCTCCAACAAACAACTTTTTTTTTGAAGTCTGCTGTGTTTAAGAATATTTAACAGTAAAAGCTGCTACCTTGAGCTTGATGTAGACTTGCTTTAAAATATGGAGTAGGCTGTCTTCTTCAAAGTTGGTATTTGAAATAGAAAACATTTTGGTAAATATCAAATATTCAAAATAGCTGCTAAATTCACAAAAAATATGAGAAGAACCTGCTTTTATAGCTCAAAGTTGCCCATTTCTCATCTTAAACAGAGTATGGTGCATTTGTAATACTACACAATATAACTACACCTCTTGTGATAAAAATCAGAAAACTTAGAATCATAGAATCATAGAATGGTTAGAGTTGGAAGGGACCTTAAAGATCAGCGAGTTCCAACCCCCCTGCCATGGGCAGGGACACCTCCACTAGAGCAGATGCTCAAAGCCCCGTCCAGCCTGGCCTTAAACACTTCCAGGGATGGGGCATCCACAACTTCCTTGGGCAACCTGTTCCAGTGCCTCACCACCCTCACAGTAAAGAATTTCCTCCTAATATCTAATCTAAATCTCCCCTCTTCCAATTTAAAACCATTACCCCTTGTCCTGTCACTACATCTCCTGACAAAGAGTCCCTCTCCGGCTCTCCTGTAGGCTCCCTTCAGATATTGGAAGGCTGCTATGAGGTCTCCCGGGAGTCTTCTCTTCTCCAGGCTGAACAACCCCAGCTCCCTCAGCCTGTCTTCACAGGGGAGGTGCTCCATCCCTCTGATCATCTTTGTGGCCCTCTGCTGGACCCATTTCAACAGGTCCATGTCCTTCCTGTGTTGAGGACTCCAAAGCTGGACACAGTATTCCAGGTGGGGTCTCATGAGCGCAGAGTAGAGGGGTATTCTTCCCTCTTCTGTAACTGGTGGCAAAAGGAAATTGACATAGGGGTGAATAAAAGATTATTAGCATCCATTTATCAAAATAGAAAGGGAGCACAGTTTTCATGTGAAAATAAGTTTTGTGGTAATAGTTTGTAAGAGAAGCAAAAGTACAGTTAACTCCATTGCACAGATGGGCCATGGAAATAGCATGTGAATTAACCTGTGTCTCCATGTCATTTCAGCATCTGGTAAAAAACCCAGGTGTTTTTCCAGATGTGTTCCCAGTCCAAACTTTGCCCAGAGAAATGAGATGCCATACCTGTTTCTAAAAGCTGTGCTAGAAAGTAATTTTCAGTCAAGATTTAGTGATATATTTACTAGTAGCAAATTCGTTTTAATAAGAATGAATCATGCTTCCCAGTGAAATGGTTGAGGTATTTCCACTAATTGTTTGTACCCAAATGTTTTCTTAAACTTTGACTGTTACAATTTGGACACCCTATCTCTGTGAGTGCAAAACTTGGTATTGACTAATCCTGTATGTTTTCTGAGTCCTTGTGAGATTATACCGTGGCAGCAAGATACCAAGCCTGAACCAGACTTTATTTACGCATCCACAAATCAATGGAACTGACAGGGCACATAATACAGGTTGCATATAGATCAGTCGAGTTGTTATTTTTATAGTACTGGAACTGTTTATGGTGCTTTGGGGACAAATTAATTCAGGTAGTACTATTCCAAGGAGCTTAAAATTTTAATTAGATACTTTTAAGCTAGAAATACCTGTCAAGAATTGCCTAAAAACGTTCTCTTCCACAAAAGAGTCATGCCAGGATACGGTAACACAGATGCTCTGCAAAGAGAAACTTTGTGATGTGCATTGTGTCCCTTAAATCCCATTGAGAGCAGTTCTACTCCCAGGCCTACAAAGGGCGATCAGAGATGGCAGGACACGCTATTCAGGTGCAAATGTTCATGAGAATACAGACTCGTATGAGTCTCCATGCTGGTTTTCCTTTCTGCAGGCTTTCTTGGGAAAAGCACTGCCGTGCAAACGGCTATGTCCAAAAAAACATAGAAGGAACAGGGTCCCAGTAATTCATGTGAATTTCTTGACCTTATCTGAGTAAATTCTTAGATTATTTTTGCAGTACTTACTTACTCATCTTTGTTATCGGTTTGTGTTGATGTTGCATTGTATACTGACAACCCATCAAGCTCGTGGCTGAGATAAGGTTTCACAAAGGTCCACGAGCGAATCAGCAAAACATAAATTCTTACGTGTCTCTGAATGCAGGCTGTAAAGCCCAAGGATCCAGCTCCTCCAGCATCCCTTATGTGTTAAAAGCCAACGTTGCTTTTGGAAATGGGGTTAACTATTACCTCTCATTGTAGTGAGGGAACCTCGTTGCATAAATATGTCCGAAACTATGCTGCTAAGGTCTCTGTGGGAAGCCTGCAACAGAAGATTTGGAACAAACCTAAGTGCCAAATGATTCTCTTCACTGTTCCTTCCCTTACCTAGTTCCACAATAAAGAACTTTCCAGGTTATTGACATCCTGCATACAGATTTCTAGACGAAAGCTCAAGGGCTTAGGGAGAGCTCTCAGATGAACAGTGGCAGACCTTTTCTTGAGTGATTCATGTAAGCTCCCTGTTTGGGTCAAATCCTGGTGGCTTGAATGCTGAATATTTGCAGGTTGGATATTTGCAAGAACAAACAGTTGGTAGGACTGATTTCTTCCTGGCTTGTTCAAGAGCCTTTTATTTTCTTTAATTTTTTTCCCCATCTAGACATTTTTGGTTTTAGCTCTTCCTAGCCCCTTTTCTAGCCCTCTGTTGGACCTAAGGAAGCCCACCTGATCTGGCTGCCAAGATGAGTCAGCATGAGAGCTCTTTATCTCCCCACGTGGTCTGAACGTCTGACACTTCCAGGGAAGAGGAATAGTTGCTTAGACACTGGAATTTCCTTTGCTGCAGTCAAGAGAGGTGGGTTGGGGATTAAATGAGATTGAAAGAACATTCTCGTAGGGAGTCATCTGCTAAAATGCCAGAAATTCAGTGTGAAGTGCCTAAATAAAACTAGTGTCACTTTTCTCTAATTCCACATGTCAAGAAAAAAATTGATATCTTTGTGTATATGTATTTAGGTTGCATTGTGCCTGCAATCTAATTCAAGATAATACAGGGAGAGCAAAAATATAAGCCAAGTCACATCCATGGAAAACTCTGGCACGTTTAGCAGACAAGACAGTTCCCAGCTTCGAGAAACATGAAGACTTGAGTCATATTTCTTGGACGCAGTCATTATATTGGCAAGCAGTACACGTTAAAATCCCCATTGTTGAGAAATCTAAATTCCTTTTGGCCTTAAAATATCTGTACTCAGTATAAGATGGCTTATGACCTTTTAATAAGTGAAAAAGTGTTACGTTGAACAATGATTTTTGGTAGTTCGGTGAGGATTTTGAGTGGAAAAAGGGCAGCTCTTGGCCAAAGTAAACTCTGGCAAAATCAAGATAAGCTGGTGGAAGTGGCTTGTTTCATGTAAGCTGGTAGCGGGCTCCAGACAAAGTCATCTTTTCCTGTATGTAGGATGGAAACAGTGCTTCCTGCTGCAGAGGTGGGGGGATGTCAGGAGAATGCATCTAGGCAGTATGAGGCAGCTGGGGCCATGTTCAGACTGCTTGTACCCCAATGCCTGTCACAACTCCATTGCTCCATTGTCTGAGGAATCAAGTCTGAGTGGTCTGAATCACTCATGACTAATCTGAATGTAGTAGTTATAACTCCTAAATTAAGCTCCCCGAGTAGGGGGTGTGAACACACCTTCAGACGTTACAGTAAAGGGAGGGCCGTCTAATTTTCTTAAGAATCTGTATTTTGCCAGAGATTTCTTTAGGAGAGGATGAGGCTGCTTATAGCCTGTTTCCTTGCTCCTCATCTAATTCATCATCTTTTCTTCATCTGCTCCAAGGGCCCACTTTCCCACTAGTACTAAAACAAGTGATACGCCAGCCATTTACTTGTCGCAGGCTGACAAGTCCCAGATTCTGGGAAACTTTGTCCCTACTTAAAAAGCGACGGTCAACATAATCCTGTCGGCTACAGCCCCTGCAGGAGACGCATGTCACGCAGCAAAAGAGCTCTGCTGATGCTGCTTGGACCATTTCCTCAAACAGAGTGAGCAGTAGTGACAGATGGCCTTTTTTTCCAGCATAGCTCCATGTATTGCTGAAGCTTTTTCTTCCTGATTGGGATGAGGAAGCAAACTGAGCTGCCTGGAGGCTTCTCAGCAGCATCGGCGCACTGAGATGTTGGGGCTCCAGGGAGAGGAGCCAGAGATGGACCAAACGGTGAGGGCAGACCTGAAATCCTCTGCGTGTGCCACGTTTGCTTCCCTTCCCACCGGTGGGGTGGGAAGGGAAGAGTCAGTGACTGTAACTGGTGGGAAAGCCCACTTCTCCCACTCCAGCAGGGCTCTGGCAGAGCTCTACCCTAATTGTTTCATCCCAGGTCATGCAGAAAGTCTGAATCGGGTGAACCAAGCCAGCTCTGTCGGGGAGGAGAGGGAAGGGCTGACATCCCCTGCTAACACGACCGTGCAAGCGGGAAGCAGCTTCTGGGCTAGTGAGTGTTAAACTGTCAAAAAACGCTGCTTGTAGCTGCATCACTGCTCACTGCATTCGGGAGGGTGTTACCCTGCTAAAAAAAAAATTCCAGTTTTACTGAAATAGCTCTGTCCTCGCTAGACGTGCTTTGCAGGATAGCGCGCTGCTATTCCAGCCCTGATAAAGCCGTCCTGTTGTGCAGATAGCCTTAATGCCGCTGCTATTCGTTCTCCTCTGTAGAATGGGAATCATAAGATTTCTTTTCCCTCACCCTTTTCTCTTCATCCTCAGAGCCTGGGATGTCAGATCTATCCTGGGGAAACGGCCGGATCCCCCAGGTTTGGCTGTCAATTCGGCTCTGCATCCCTCGCTCCACAATGAGCCTCCCACTGAGGGCGGTTGTGGGGGAAGGTAGACTGTGACCTTGTGCAGCAACGAACTACTTAGCCGTGCTTTATTGTTTAGTACCTTATTGTTGCTTTCAGGATTGCTCTGCAAGAAAGTAAGTTCCCTTTTAGGGCCATCTCTGTTTCTGCCCTTTGTTTCTCTTCCTTCCTTATTTTCCTGACTCTGAATGTAGCGACGCGCATGATTTATACCAGCGCAAACCCTGTGGCATTGACGTAGAAGGATCTGCAGCTGCTGGTGTTAGCCTGACTGGTGAATTGCTCGATGGTGTGGACTCCTCCCAGAGCCTGGAGTCATTTTGCGCTTAGAGTAAGTTACGCTGCAGCAGTGGCTGCCCAGTTCCTCTCTCAGTCTGCATGATCTTACCTTCGTGTGGAGCTGTGCTGGCCTACAGTCAGGCTCCACTTCTTTCTGTCCATGTGCTTCAGAAAATGTATCTGACACATTCTCCTACTTAGCTCGATGCCCTCCCTAGTCACAGTGCTTTCACCTGGTCCCGGTTTCCTTATCCTCTGAGGAGAGGAATAAGCACAAGTCCTGACTTCTCAGCAAATCCATGTGCAAAGATGCTACTATTACAATGACTGAGCAGAGATACAAGCAGGATGGCACCTAGAGAAGAACAAGCAGGAGGACTCAAAGCTGACCTGTGAGAAGGCTGAAAACAAAACCCTGATCCAGGCACAGCTGGCCTCCCAGCCAGTTAGCCTCTCGCCCAGTGTGGGCTTCCTTTCCCTGTGCTGTACACATGTTCCCACTCACATCAGGTTAAAATGAGGACAGCTTGCTCTAGAAACATGGTTACACAGATCCAGGCATGCCAACAGCTGCGTTACGAGGCAAGTGATGTATTCCAATCCCATAAAGAGTGCATTTAGACAAGAGTGCATAAATCGGTAATCAGTAAAAATTCTAGATAGTTTCTGTGCAGTTTGTCTCATCAAGGCCTTTTGTTGCTGTTTTAACCAGGAGAACTTTAGCAAGGCTTTTTATTTTCAGTCCCTATGAGTTTGAAAAAGGTGTCTTTTATCAGCAACCTTTGTCTGTGCTCTCTCCCAATCCGTTACCGCAACCCATATTGCAGCAATATACAAAGCCCTGCCAGCAGTGCCCTGCACAGCACAACGCCCATGTGCTAAAAATTAACTGGAAAATCAACTACAACACATTGCAAACCAGCATTAATTGCACAACAAACCTGGATGGTGCCATGAGGTAATGGTTGGTTGATGCCAGCTAGAGTCAGCAGCAAACAACTCACAGCAAGACTTCCCAGAAAACTTGGGAAAGGCAACTAGAGTTTTGGGGGGTGTGCTCCCCTAGCTAGGGGTAACATGTATTTATCGCTCTTAGCGATAATCGCTCTAGCGATTAGTCGCTCTTAGCCTGCAGAGTTAAGCTATCTGCAGAATTTAAAACACACTCATTGGTTTATTTACGTTGATGGCAGCATGTAAATCATGCAAAGCCCTCCTACCAGGCCGCCAGCAGGGCAGGATTTGGCACACACTTGTCCGCTCGTTATACCTCTCGCCCAGAGCATCAGTGGTTCTCGCTTAGGACTTGATGCCTGAAGGTGGCTCAGGGCATCCTGAATTGCTCCGACTCTCCTTTTAACTACCCTTTTTTTTTAAATGCCATGAAGAAGACTTTTTTTTACAATTAAATGTCCATATGGGGTGAAGCTGAGCATGCCGCCTCCAACACACTGTCCAACGGGAGCCATGAACACAGCGGCCAAAAGTGGATTTGTAGGGAAGGCCACAGCAGATGACAGGCGTGTGATGATGCTTTCCTGAATACCGTGTAATTATCCAACACTTGTGTCATGCAAATCATGAAACAATTCTCAGCATGAGATCTGAGATGTGTAGTGACCCCCTCGCCTAGAGAAGGAGCCTTGTGGTTACAGGATTGTCCTTGGAGGTAGGTGGTTTGGAACGCTGCAAGCTGAGGACGGACCTGGTTACCCATGTCCTGGCCAAAAACTGCCAGTGCAGAGCCAAAGTATAAATAAATAAATAGTGGAGGCAACATAGAAGAGGCATCACCACAGCATTTCCACCCCAAAGCAGTAGCAGTCAGCTGTGACCCATGCAGCTTTCCAGAAAGCAACACTCAGTCTGCAGCCCACTCCCAAGGGAGTCTTTGGAAAAAGGTAATTGATAGTGGCAGAGGGAATAAATGTTTCAATCTCCATTCCTGGAAAACAGGAAAGACTTGTGGAGTAATTTCAGGGTCTTTGGAAAGACTCAAGAAATATTCGTATAATTGACTTAAAAGTCCACATTGGCACCAAGAAGGGCATCCATGCTCATCCTCTTCCTTGTGCTGGCACTAGGCTTCTTGTCCCATGAGACAAGAAACAGATCCAGATGTGAAACACTGGGGAAAAAGTGTGATGAGCAGTTATGTTTGCTCTGAAGGGAATGAGGAAAGAAAAAAAAAGTCTTTTTTTTTTTTTTTTTTCCCTGACAGAAGCCTAAAGTGCAGTCTGTACACCGCTTTTCTGTTGTTCAAGAAAAAGTATTTGGGAGAAGGGTGGAATCTTCCTCCAAAATACTTACAGAGGTATAATTCAGGGTGGCATGCACAGGTACTTTGGCATAATAACATATTTCCCCCTTTTTTTGGTTTACGTTAGTTACACTGCTAGTACTTTTTTTGGCTGGAATAGCTGCTTCCATGCTCAGCGAGGAGAGAAAGAGGCACGGGGATTATACAGTACCAGAAGAATGAAAGTGAAACAACTTTTGTGTTTGGATGGGGCCTGAGTGTCCGTCAGGAGCAGCGGTACAATCTGGGAACTGTTTTGCAGAGCCACATGTTTCAGACTAATTCTAGGCTGTCAATCTGTGGCAGAGATAGCTTTTGTCATTTTTGGTAATTCCTTTTCTAATGCATTTTGATGGAGCAAGGTCCTACAATTGAAGGCATTTTGCTTTTCAGTCTATTGAGAAGGTAAATGTTCCTAATTCCAGTTCCAAGAAGCCAGTTCCTCTGCAGCCACATCTTTCATCTCAGAAAGGAGCGGGGCAAGCTGCCCACCTTGCAGATTTGCAGAGTGACTGTGGTAGGACACGTAATGCATCTATCTGTCTTGTGAGCCACATAGAATCACCTCTCCTTCACTGACAAGTACCTTTTTTTTTCAACGCATAAGTGAAAAGAAACTAAAAACCACACAAAAAAGAGGGACATAGATGCGGGTGCAATTACATCCTTTTAAAGACATTCATTAGTTGTAGCTCAAAAGCTTGTAAAACTTGGAACCAAAACTGGTTATATTTTTTTCAGTACAATTTGAACACTGGGGCCGTGCAGGATAGTTTGAGTTGGAAGGGACCTTAAAGACCATCGAGTTCCAACCCCCCTGCTATGGGCAGGGACACCTCCCACTAGAGCAGGTTGCTCAAAGCCCCATCCAGCCCGGCCTTGAACACTTCCAGGGATGGGGCATCCACAGCTTCCCTGGACAACCTGTTCCAGTGCCTCACCACCCTCACAGTAAAGAATTTCTTCCTAATATCTAATCTAAATCTACCCTCTTCCAATTTAAAACCATTACCCCTCGTCCTATCACTCCACTCCCTGATGAACAGTCCCTCCACATCTCTCCTGTAGCCTCCCTTCAGCTACTGGAAGGCCGTTATAAGGTCTCCCCGGAGCCTTCTCTTCTCCAGGCTGAACAACCCCAACTCTCTCAGCCTGTCCTCATAGGAGAGGTCTTCCTGCCCTCTGATCATCTTCGTGGCCCTCCGCTGGACCTGTTCCAACAGGTCCATGTCCTTCCTGTGCTGAAATCTCATAAGGCCCCAGCTCCGTCTCTTCCCCGAGCACAGCTCCTCCTGCACACATCACCCTCCTTGTGTGCATCTCCTTGTGGGGCCACAGCAACACGCGTAAAGGCATTATTCTAAATAATATTTAGTAGTCATAAATAGTAGTGTTTATAGATCCGTGGTGCCATTTGAATATGTAGCTGTTGAAATCTGATTTCTAATGCCATTAATGATGTTAGTGAAGAAGAAAAACTTTTTTTTTTTTTTTTAATTGCAGGAAGCAAATAGCAATCCTGTCTGCTTTCTGATAGGCTGTAAGACCTGGGAAAATAGCTACTAACAACATGATTTGCATTTGCAAGAAGCATTCCTGTTTTTTTCCAGTATATGCTAATGAATTTTTTTAACGACAGTAACCCCTTCGTAAGTATCCCAGAGTGTAGTAGCGGCAGTTTAATCAGCAGGCTTTGGTGGAAAGTGAAATATCCAAATTAAGTGATAAGCCTGAGTATCAAGCGTTCCGGGGAATATGCTGTTTTGGGACAGGGTGACCTTCACAACCACTTTTTGAGATGAGCCCCATAAAAACCTTTTTTAAAACCTCTGCAAATGAAATGAGCTAATGCAACAGTCTGCAGGAGAGGACAGACTCGCAGTCAGAGGGGAATGAAGGCCACATGTGAGGAAATACAACTGAGCAGGTGCTAATTCGCACCTATAAACCTATAACGTGCGCAAAAGCAGCTGGGATTGAATTCCCCGTTCCTTTTCAACTTAAAAAAAAAAAAAAAATTGGAGCAATATTGGCTTAATCACCCTTAGAGAAAGGCTTTTGGGGGAACTGAATGGGGGCAGAGAGAGAAGAGGAGACCCAGGATAAGGTCTCTCAGGGAGACCTTCTCGTTCTCTACAACTGCCTGAAAGGAGGCTGTAGAGAGGTGGGGGTTGGTCTCTTCTCCCAAGTCACAGGCGACAGGACAAGAGGAAATGTCACAATGGCACAAGTTGTGCCAGGAGAGGTTCAGATTGGATATTAGGAAAAATTTCTACACTGAAAGGGTTATTAAGCATTGGAATGGGCTGCCCCTGGAGGTGGTTGAGGCACCATCCCTGGAGGTATTTAAAGGACGGGTTGACATAGTGTTTAGTGACATGGTTTAGTGATGGTTTTTATCAGAGTTAGGTTGACGGTCGGACTCGATGATCGTAAAGGTCCCTTCCAACCTAGACAATTCTATGATTCTATGATTGTAAGTCTAGAAGCAGCAGCAGCAGCACTGGCTACAGATGCCCAGAAAGGTGCTACTGCCTGTGCTTCTGCTCCCAGTGATGTTATGGTAGTGCAGCTGCGTGGCGCAGCACGCTTCTGCTTCAGCAACAAAATGGCACGTCATCAGTGGGGAATCTTGCTAAAATCTCAGTCAGTTATTATTATTATTATTATTGTGGCTGCTCTCCAATAAACCTGTTTCAAGCATGCCAACCTCTCCAGCCTGCACGCCTAGTGAACACACTTGGTGTTAATCTGAGGTGATACATTTCTGGGTGTGCCTCAAATCTTCACACCCATTTTTTGCTTGGAAAGGAGCGGGACACTTGAGAGGGCCGAGCTGCAGCCTGCCCCAACCCTTCACGAAGTTCAGAGGAGTTGCAGTGCCAGGGTTCTTACCTCTGACATGTAGATTGGCTCACCAGCTCCTCTTCTCCCCTGAAATCTGGCTCATCTTGGGCAGCAATCAGTCCTTTCCATTTTTCCTTGCGAAATTCCCCATAACGGCTTCGGAGCTTGGATGCAAACACTTTTGTTCAAAATGCAAAACGACAGCAGCAGATGCCTCTATAGACAGCAAAAGGCTTGAAGAAGGGCAGAGTAAATAAACAGCAAAAATTAAATATATAATATTGCCACAGAGAGAGGAGCTTTCTCCGCAAAATGAAGCAATTAACATGTACGGACTCATTCTGCCGGGCTGGGAGGAAGCAGGAGGCACGTTATTTAAACGAATTGCCGTGTAGCCCGTGATTATCATTAGGATTCATTCAAACCCAGGCATTCAGTAAAGCTTCTGCTCTGCGGCTGGCTCCGGGCTGCCTCTCTATCAGTACCTATTGTTTCATAATCTCGCCGTACTCGACGCTTTTTTTATCCCAACCAAGTCTGCCTTGTTTATTACCCTCCCCAGTGACTAAGCCGAAGCGCGTTAACAATGCACGGGTTTCATTCGACTCTTTTTCTCCTGTTAGCTGAAAGAGAGATGTCTTCTCCCCTAATTGCAGAGGATCTCTTCAGCTCTGCAATTTCTGTATCGAAAGCTTGTTTAGGGGAAGGCACGGGGATATACATAAATCTGAGAACTCACTGACGGGGGAGATAATGGCTCTTTCCCTACAAGCGTGGCAGAGGCCTCCTAAACACAGGCAAGTTTCTGCAAGACAGATGGGAACCTCGCACGTGGCCCAGCAGCCATGGGCTCTCTTCCTCCGTCCCGGCCAGATGATTCCCCTCTGCTGATAGCAGCCCAGCTCAGGTGGGCTCTCTGGGGCCAGACCTGGCTGTTCCTGGTCACGCTCTGTCCAGGCAGCTCCTACATGGGGTCTGCAGTTGAGGGATGCTTGCCCCTTGCACAGGCACCACCACCACCGCATGATTCCCGCAAGGAAGGAATCACTTGGGGGTGATTTCCCCTCCACCGCATGATTCCCACAAGGAAGGAATCACTTGGGGGTGATTTCCCCTCTCCCTTGCAAGTATCAGGAACAGTGTGGCCAGCAGGACCACCGGGAAGTGATTGTCCCCCTGTACTCAGCACTGGTGAGGCCCCACCTCGAATACTGTGTCCAGTTTTGGGCCCCTCGCTGCAGGAAAGACATTGAGGTGCTGGAGCAAGTCCAGAGAAAGGCAACGGAGCTGTTGAGGGGTCTAGAGCACAAGTCTTATGAGGAGAGGCTGAGGGAGCTGGGGTTGTTTAGCCTGGAGAAAAGGAGGCTGAGGGGAGACCTTATCGCTCTCTACAACTACCTGAAAGGAGGCTGTAGAGAGGCGGGGGTCGGTCTCTTCTCCCAACTAAGAAGCGATAGGACAAGAGGAAATGGCCTCAAGTTGTGCCAGGGGAGGTTTAGATTGGATATTTGGAAAAATTTCTTCACCAAAAGGGTTGTCAAACATTGGAACGGGCTGCCCAGGGAAGTGGTGGAATTGTCATCCCTGGAGGTATTTGAAAGAGGGGTAGACGTGGTGCTTAGGGACATGGTTTAGTGGTAGTTTTGGCAGTGTTAGGTTGATGGTTGGACTTGATGATTGTAAAGGTCCCTTCCAACCTAGACAATTCTATGATTCTAAGATGGGGCTTGTCGCAAATATTTTCAAGTTTTTATTTTTTTTTTCTCTCTCTGTTATGATTTGGAACAAAAACCCAACATCTTTTTGTTGTTTTGGGAATATTGACGTGACTGAGGAGGAATCTACTTTCCCAAATGTCAGGGGAAGCAGCCTGGTCATCTCCAAGCAGCCCCAAAGCCTTTTGTGGCCATCTTCCCTGTGGCTCCTTTTGTGATGCCCCCCGTGCTTGCAGCGTCCTGTGGCAGTGGCTTGCAGCACCAGGAATCCCATCCCTGCCCAAGCCCCAGCATGTTTAAATCTCCCTTGGTGTCTTCCCTCACCCTTTCTTCTCTTCCACAAATGTCTGTGCCTCCCAGCACATCCAGCACCTGGGCCACCCCACCGCGTGGACACACGGGCTCTCCATCGCCCACCTCTCTTCTTCTGCCAGCGACACACTGCAAAACCACCCATCCCTCCTGCAGAAAGCTGGCCCCGTCATCTTCCATGAAACCTCTGCGTCTCTCCTATCGAAACCTCAAAATGACGTTTTCAGGAGTAAATTGTAGCATCCCTAGGGGCGGATTAAAGCAACTGGAGCTGGGTTGTGTTTTGCCTTTCTGCACGCTGTGCTTCAAAGATGCTTCTCCATCCGTGATGCAAGAAAAGCGCAACACTAGGTGTATAAAATGCAAAATGTAACATAAACAAATACATATTTCATATATGTGTCTATATAAAAAATTACATAGATGATACAAATCTATATACACGTGTATTTATATATGAAACATATATTGATACTATATAATAAAACCCATGAATCTATACTTCTATACTATGTTCATATATTTACATTTATAAAGATATATTAGGGCTGTGCAACGTACTCGAGTCACTGTTTTTAGCTCAGGTAAGACATTTTTCACACTAACCTTTTCCCACATGTCCAAGAAGAGAAGCCCATGCCCAGAAGCAGATGCCTGTGGATCATGTACCACAGATGGGGATGGAGAGGGGGTCCTGGAGGAGCTTTGACACGATGAGCGGGGAGACCTTTAGCAAGCACAGACCCAGGGCTTTGCTTTAGATCACGTCCCTTATGTGAAGGGAGAAGGTGCTTCCTCAGCTTGTCCTACTTGCTGGTGGCTGAAGCTGTCCCTCTGCAGATCAGGGCAACCTTTTGGTAGCTCAGATCAGACCAAGACAGGTGGAGGACCATGTCCAGTGGGACAAGGAGCTGCGCTCAGCATGATGAACTGTCATCCAAAGCAGGTCTCTGTGCTCCAGGCCCTCCAGGGTGGGCTTGCCTGGGCTGCAGGTTGGTGGCTCTTGCTGATTCTGCTTTCTAAGCCTGAGGTGCATCAATGCTGTGTCCCCAAGTCTGAACCCTCTCCAAGCTTTGGCAGCAGCTCAGGCAGGATTTTGAGGTTCACAACTCTGGATTTAGGCTTGGGAGCTATGGGCTGATCCAACCACAGCCACTAAATCCTCTGGAGCAGGACCTTGGTGTGGTGTACCCCAAAAGGTACCTTCCACTGCAAAACAACCACTGGCTGCTATGAGACCCTGAAGGGACCTTGGATCGTGTGCAGCATGGCAGCTGGCCAGATGCGCTCGCCTGTGTTAAATCAGAAAAAATGTTGAGTTGTGACAACCAAAAATAAACTCGGGTATCTAAGAAGGGTTTTTACCTTCAGTTTGAGCCTTGAGAGCACAGCCAGCTGTGCTAACCCAGCTTTCCCGCCCTAAGGCTGCTAGAGTTAATACAGGCAGATGAAACCCCTAAATAGAGAGTGAGAGAGGAAAATATAAGAACCAAAATAGCAGCATTTTGCAATTTCTGTTTTCTGAAGCATGCACACATACTAACAAGGACGTCTTAAATCTGTACTCCCTCCAGAAGAGGAAAGTCACAAAAAAAATACTAACGAAAGTGCCTGATCTTTACTGAATGTTAATTTGCCCATTTTCTCATCCTTATCCCTTGCAAATTTTTAAGTTCATGTTCATATTTTCTGACATTTCTGTGCATCATTTGTAACTGAATTTCATAGCAATTAATTCCCCAGAATGTATCAATTGTGGAAGAGAAGCCCAAGAAAGAAACTTAGGGCATTCCTGAAGATGGACATTGTACACCTAATGACTAATTATAATATACATAATAAAAAGAATGGTGATGGTTATGTAAAGAGTAACATATGGCAAATGATAGTGTAAATATTCTTCACTCAGCCTTTTTTGCTTTCCATCTTGATACTCATTTTGTTTCTTGGAATGTCAATATTGAGAAAGAATTAACTAACAGACTGAATTACAAATCCATCAGCACAAAAGTATTGTGTTCCTGCAATTGTGTGATGTGAAAAAGATACAAATAACTTCCTAGCTAGTTATTTTAAAATACTTAAAGTGAAATAGCAAATAGGCGTTAAATCAAACACTCCAGTGCTGATTGATTGATGTTAGCTTATCCAGGCCTAAGGAGATTTTTTTCTTCCTCGGATGAAAGGAGCACTGCGGTATGGCGTTGCCGAAGCAGGGGCTGACTTTGGTTTCTTTGGCACAACTGGTGTCACCCGAGTTCAGCTTTCAGCTTCCCAAATTACTTGCAGAATCCCAGCTCCTGTAAGGGATTAACCTGCTGCTCCACATCCCAGTGTCTCTCTCTGGGCCAGCTGGCTCTTGGCATGAAATCCACAGCCCCACACACCACGGCGATCTCCTGGTACCTGCACAAACCCGTCAGAGCTCACCTGACCCAGCGTCTTGTGACCTGGCATAACTCAGCACAACAGTTTTCCCATAAGACTAGAGCTCTCCCTGTCATCTCCCTGTCACCATCTCCCTTTCCAGCAGGTCACAGCAGCGCCCTTTGGGGACCGGTGCATGGCACCTTGCAGCCAACATGACACATCCCACCATGTTGGCCCAAACCTGGCTGCCCCAAAGGGCCAGCCCTCACCCCTGGCTCACTGGAGAGGACAGACAGCCCTGTAAATCCTTGGGGTGGAGGTGCCCAGCTCTGGGTTCTGGGGTGCAATGCTCTATTACATACAAATAACTGAATGGGAAGGGATGGGGGCACCCAGGCATGGGAACAAGCAGGGCAGCGTGGGGCAGTAACTGGCACCCCACCAAGCACCAGGTGACCCCTGTAAGCATCAGCTGGGCAGGAGCTAATCCAGGCTCCCTGAGAAGGCAGAGGCTCCAGAGAATCACAGGATCACAGAATGATACGGGGTTGGCAGGGACCTCTGGAGACCACCTAGTCCAACCCCCCTGCCAAAGCAGGTCCACCTAGAGCAGGTTGCACAGGAACTTGTCCAGGTGGGTTTTGAATGTCTCTAGAAAAGGAGACTCCACTACCTCTCTGGGCAGCCTGTTCCAGTGCTCCGCCACCCTCAAAGTGAAGAAGTTCCTCCTCATGTTTAGATGGAACTTTCTGTGTTTAAGTTTGTGCCCGTTACCTCTTGTCCTGTCACTTGGCACCACTGAAAAAAGACCGGCCCCATCCTCTTGACACCCAAGTATTTATAAGCATTGATCAGATCCTCCCTCAGTCTTCTCTTCTCCAGACTAAAAAGACCCAAGTCCCTCAGCCTTTCCTCATAAGAGAGATGCTCCAGGCCCCTAATCATCTTTGGGGGAGAGACCCGCCTCCGCGCTTAAACCAGACTTGCCTTCTTCAGCACAAGCCTAAACCAGGGATGTAAGCAGTTAAATCCCTGTGACTTTCTCAGACAGAGTGTGATTTTACCCAGCCCTGCCCTCTCCTCCTCCTTTCTAGCCCACAGCCTTAAGATCTCACAGTTTTCTTTCATTTCAACTCGGGTTTATTCAAAAGCAAAACAATTGCTCTCTGGCCAGTTTAAACAATTGTCAAATAACCTGCCGTGACCAGGCAGAGAGGAAAAAATGTGGGGGGAAAAATACCCTGCCTTCCCCTGCCAAGTTGCTTTCCAGAGCAATATCTGCTCCTCCAGCCGATTACAGGTGTCAGGTTGCCTCAGGATCCCTTGGTGATTTTATAGGATGATCCATCAAGGAAACACGTTACACAACCCTGAGCTCATAGGTTTATCCGGGTGGCTGCCAGATACGTGCATGCAGAGATACAGCCCGGGCTACGGCCCCCCCTTCTCACAGCAAGGTCACTTTGCTGGAGACCTCGGGTGGAGGCTTTGTGGTCCACGTCCTGCCTGCCTGGGCAGAGGTCCCATCCCTCACGGAGAGAAAACTTCAGAGGAGGAAGTGATGCTTTTTAGGGCAGCATCTGAGGAAAGATGTTAATCCACGGCAGCGTGGCAACCTGGAGAAGGTCCTTTTCTCTTGGGTAAACTGCAAGTTCTCAGCTTAAGAGGTAGCATATAGTTATTAGATTTTGGTTTTGTTTTTTTTTGGGGGGGGGGGGAGGAGGGGGATAAAACTCAAAATATGGTCGAACTGCATGGCTTTTGTATAACTTTGGTTTTTTGTCACCCAAAAGAGGCACAAAAATTCAGTAGCTTTTCCCCACTTGCTTTCCCAGACACACTGATGTTTGCTGTGCACCAGAAACAGCCCTTGTGCTTCAGTGTCTCCCTTGTAAGCTCACCTAAAATCCAACATCGTCAGCAGTTTGCCGTGTCCATCACCAGGAGACACTCAGTACACTGAAACAGTCACGCTGTTGCGAAACTGCTTTGGCATATAATTCAACAAGTGTTCCTGCTCGTTTAACCTTTTCATCCTGCGCTGCTCCAAGAGCCGTAAATGATTTTTGAGAGGGTGACTCGCATCCCTCAGGAATTTCCAAAGACAGTATCTTCTCTTTAAAATAATGAATATGTGATTCATGGCCAATAATTTCATTGTTTATATGTACTTCTCTGCTGGGTCAAGGATATTTTAAAAGTCTTTGGCCCCGGACTATACGCGTCTGTGGTAAGAGGCTGAAGGTGGTGGGTACAGCCCGTACCAATCACGCTCATTGCTCAGACAGGCTGATGTGTGGTGGCTAGAGGAGACAATTTAATCTTTAATCTTTCTACTTTCTTTCCAGTTTAAATCAATATCAAAAGCAGAAAGGATGCTCTTCTGATTTGGCTTAAATCTGCTTCTGATCTAGGTAAGCTGAGTCAAGGTCAGCCATTTTTATGCCACAGCATGTGTTTTTTTGCATATAACCCCCTTATTTCAAGGACAGGTTGGAGAAAGGAAGGGAAGGCAAAGTGAAAGCAGCAGCCCTGCAGTGACAAAGCCATTCCTGTGTTTCCTGGGGAAACCTGCTACGGGAGCCCACAAGAGTGGTCCAAGAAAAAGTACGCCAGCCAAATTTGCTGTGAAGAAACCCAAGTGCAGCAAAACTGGTGCTTTTTACAGGACATTGCTAAAATCTAAAGATGAAAGATGGATGCTTGGAAAACCAATTACTCAGGCCTTAATTGGGTTCTTTGCTCTCGCCTATGTTGGTTCCCTGCTGCTCAAGAAGAGATTTGTAGGACTAGGGCAGAAGATTTGCTGAATGCTGCAAGCAAAATACTGTAGATGAGAATGGTGAGGGCATGGGGACTGCCAAGGTGACAAAGACAGGTCCCTGGTGCCACCAAATGCAGGGCAGATCATGGAGCAGAGCAGATGCTGTGCCTTCGGAGCCAAACTGTAGTTAAAACTCACGGGGCAGCGTTCAGAAATGAACTGACATGGTGTTACCCATTATTTTGAAGGGTACGTAGGAAAGGAAAGGTGGCAGCCAGTCTAGGTCTGAATCAATCCAACTTGTGGCCCCTGCGGCAGACATCTGCTCTGGGTCCCTTCCCTGGTTTTTGGCTTCTCAAGGGTGGGTTAAAAAGCCAGTTCCTTGAGCTGTGGACAGGGCTGACACTCTGGGAAGTCACTGCTGTAAGAGACTGGTTTGGACCTGCAGTTATTCAGGTTGCTGCTGGTGTTCACATGCCCATCACCATGGCATCTTTCATCACCATGATTGGCCTTTGCAGAGGTCTCCTGCCGATCTGCCAGAAATGCAACCGGGGCAGCAACTAAGGAGAGCTGATGAAAGGCATCTGCCCTCTAATTCATTGTTTCACTTCTTGGCATCCTTTTGGGGAATGAACTGAAACATACATGCTAAATAATACTCGCTATGAGGGATTTATTGCTTTTTTAATAGTGTAAGAAACTTCCAAAAACTACAGCTCCAAATAACATGTGTATATTGGTCAAATATATCTAAGATGTGAAGTTTTAATAGCTGCATTCATCTTCCTGAATTGCATTTCTACTAGATTTACAAAAATGTAATCGTATTTCACTCTCTCCCTACCAATATGGGTTTCTAATGATCTGCACAGAAATCTTATAATTTCTGCTTTAACTGTTAAATGTAAAAGTTAAATGTAATGGGAAGGTGAAGAGTGAGTGGCCTTCTTCCCTCCTCATAATCTGCAAGGATTTCCCCTCCAGTTTCCAGACCCCAATGTATATTCCCAGGGTTTGTTACCACTCAAAAACGTAACTGTAATAATTAGCAAACCACCACCAGCACCCAGTGAGAGTCTGAACAAAACCCCAAACATATGAGCCATCACACCAGGTATTTGCATCTAACTGCATCTCGGTCTTTTGAGCCTCTGTAGTAAGCAGAGATGTTTATTCTGGCACTTTCCCCATAGCAACCTACGGGGTTTCAGATATAGCAGCCATCAGTCAATGCAGGCTGAGCATATTTGGAGCAGAGAGACCCCCTGCACTGCCGTCACAGCTGTAAGCTTAAATTAAAAAGCACAGTTATCTTTTGTAGCCTGGAGCACTGTTATCTCTTCAAATACAAGGAAGCCCTATTCCTTTTACATTGATGGAGCCATGCCAGGGATTCATCAAGTATGCTCTATACAACATTTGTGGAAAAAAAAAAAAAAAAATTAAAATCTGAGGCGCTAACATAATTATCTGAACTCTCACTTATTCCCTGGAAGGACAGAAATCTGGCGGGAATTTTGGCAGAGCCGGTGCAGATTTTCTGCCAGGGGAGGAATTCCCCGCAGCCAGGAGGGCGGCTTTCGGTTTCTCTTCCACTTGGCCTCCCTCTTGTTTGAATACCGGCTTGCTGAGTGCTGACAACGGACGTGGAGATGTGCAGAGCGGAGGGGGACCGCAGCCCAGCATTTCATCAAACCAGCAGCACTCCCACCCAGGGGCACGAGGGAGGGCATGGGTCTGCTGAGGGGCTCCCTGAAGGGAACCCACCCCGGAGTTCCCTCCAAACGGAGGCCCCACGTCGCTATCGTTTTTCAAAGTGGATGAAGAAATCTTGCAGGGTTTTGGGGTTTGCCGTTGTTGTTTTTCCTCCCTGCTTGTATTTACCTTGGCAATAGGGGGAAATACCAAGTCGCGTTGCTGCAGGTTTGCTGGAGGGCTCCTGGGAGGTCCCGGTGGTCTCTTGCTTAGTAGTTGGCCAAGAGCAGGAAGAACAGCCTGGGAAAAGAAAAAAACAAACACCCTCTCTCCCTTTTTCTCTTTTCTCCCCGGATCAGTTCTCTGACCTGGCTCACCACCAACCTGCCAACCGCCCGGAGGGAGCAGAACCAGCCTTCAAGGCGGGCGGGGGGGGGATGCCACTCCAAAAGGCAACACCCCTCTCCCCACCTAAATAAATTGGTATAAAACACCAATTTCAGCTAAATTTTAGTAGCCACACCAGGCTGGCTGACACCCAGTTCAACTCAGCCAGATTTTACATCAACTGTGTTGAATCATCATAAAACTATCCGCAAACAAATGCTTACAAAAAGCTCCCTCCCCTCTCAATTACTCCACACTCACATTTTTCACTCGTGTTATGTTGTCATCATCATGCTTCGGCTTAGATAGAGCATTGCCAACACTCATGCTGTTTGAGGTTGCACTTTAAATCCGCTGCAGCTTGAGACAAGCAGTGAAGTAGGAACTACAGCACTCTTTACTAGTTTTCTTTTGTCCCTTTTCCCCTTCCTTTCTTTTCTTTTCCCCTTCCTTCCTTCCTTCCTTCCTTCCTTCCTTCCTTCCTTCCTTCCTTCCCTCCTCTCCTCTCCTCTCCTCTCCTCTCCTCTCCTCTCCTCTCCTCTCCTCTCCTCTCCTCTCCTCTCCTCTCCTCTCCTCTCCTCTCCTCTCCTCTCCTCTCCTCTCCTCTCCTCTCCTCTCCTCTCCTCTCCTCTCCTCTCCTCTCCTCTCCTCTCCTCTCGCCTTGCCTATTTTTTTTCTGCCTTTTCTTGCCTCTTCCTTCCTTTTATTTTTGCTTGCCTTGCCTTGACTTTTTCTCAGAGTCTTAGAACAGAATCATAGAATTTTCTAGGTTGGAAGGGAACTTCAAGATCATCGAGTCCAACCATCAACCTAACCCTGATAAAAACCATCACTAAACCATGTCACTAAGCACCACGTCTACCCATCTTTTAAATACCTCCAGGGATGGTGACTGAGCCACTTCCCTGGGCAGCCTCTTCCAATATTTGACAAACTTTTCTGTGAAGAAATTTTTCCAAATATCCAATCTAAACCTCCCCTGGTGCAATTTGAGGCCATTTCCTCTTGTCCTATCACTTGTTACTTGGGCGAACAGACCGACCCCCTCCTCGCTGCAACCTCCTTTCAGGTAGTTGTAAAGAGTGATAAGGTCTCCCCTCAGCCTGCTTTTCTCCAGACTAAACAACCCCAGCTCCCTCAGCCGCGCCTTGCCCTTTCCTTTCTTGCCTTTTCCGTTCCTTGCCCTCCTTTTTTTTGCCTTGCCTTGCCTTCTTTCTTGCCTTGCCTTGTCCCTTACCTTTCTCTTTTCCTTGCACTGATGAAGAAAAGCTGAGAAATCCCTCCTGGGCTCACCCTGAAGACAAAGCCAAGTCAGGAGTGGCTTAGGTCCACATCTGCTGCTGGAAACCACCAGTTGGTGAGTCCAGTTTCACCAGCGGGGCGGATGTCCCTGCTCTGGGATGACAGCATCTGTTGATGGCAGGAATGGCAGTTGGCTGCAGCGGTGCCTCTGGGATGCAGCTGGACACCTTATGCCAAGCTTGGAAGTGATGGAACCTGATCTCCTTCTCTCGCAGGGCCCCAGCAAGTCTGGCACGGCATGTGGCATTGCTCCATTCTTGCCAGTGAGCTGTGGGGTCTTGATCACCTCAGCCAAGTCCCATAGGGATGCATCAGGGTGCCCTTGTGCCAGCTGGCCTGTGAGATCCAAGCAAAGAGCTGAAGACACTTGCATTTAAGCAAGCTCACTCGCAGCTGGTGAGATGCCGTTGTAGCAAGCGGTTGTCGTCACCCGCTCTGCTGGTTGCGATAATAAAAAGAGACAATTTAGAGCTGTACAGCTCCAACTGGGAGCGTTTCCCAGCTCCTGGCTCTGCGTGTGCTTCTCAGCCATGCTCCAGCTTTGCTCTGTGTCGTGCAGAGCCTGAAGTGCCTCAACCTGTGCGACATGTCTGCAGCTCTGCAGCCTTCTCACCACTCCGCGTCCCCTCCCGCATGCTGCTGGGTTCTTTCCAGCCCCTGAGTGGTGGTCCTTCCTTTCCAACCCATGTTGTTCTTCTCTTATTCTCACAGTCCTGCACCTGAAAACCCTGTTATGATGGGCTCCCGTGAGAAGTGATGGCCACCAGTGTGAGAATCACCTTCCTTTCCACACTCTCTTCCTATTCTCAGGTTGTCGTTCTCAGCTTACGTTATGGGACCTGATAAAATGCACGCAAAAAGCTTCACAAGCAACCAGTGTGCCCCATCAGCATGTGCTCTCATCAGCCCTAACATCTTTGTAAGCAGGAACAACCAACAGGGAGTTTGAGAAGGTAAATAAATAAATAAATAAATACATATAGTTACCACAGGAAATTTGTCTGCAGGGAGGGCACCCACATGACCAGAGAGGATGCCCAGGAGAGGACACTCCTTTGGTGACCTCCTGTTCCTTCTTCTTCCAGCTGGCCATGGGGCTGTGTTTTCTTTTCCCTTCTATTTCTCTTCTTTTATTTTTTTATCTTTCCCAAAAAGCAGCTATTCAGACCCCAGAATCTGAATAGCTATACCTCTGGAGTCAACGCACGCCACCAGCTACAGACCCCATGAATAAATCTTTGTGCAGGTCCAGCTGTCTCAACATCCTCCACACAAGAACCTGGGGTAGGCTGTGAGCAGCTAAGCACCAACTAGCAGGTGAGCACCAATGGGAAATGGTGCCCATTTTCCCGTGGGATGCAGTGCCCACCAGCCCCTGGCACTCCTGCATTGGGATCACATGGAGGGCAGGCTCCGGGAGTGATACAGAACCTGGTGACCAGGAGACAAAGTCCATGTGATACCCGATGACCTGCAGGAAGAGGTCCACCCAGGACCAGCCCTGCTGGAGCACAATCGCAGGACCAAATCAAGGTCCATCAGAAAGGCAGAGAGCTGTGAGCAAAGAAGCTGCTTGTATAATTGGTTCTTCCTTCACCATACATTATCTTCCAACGCTTAAGGCAGCATCAGAGATGAAACCAAATTCCTATTCTTAACCAAAACAACTCGCAAGGCTTCCCATTTTGATTAACAGCTCCAGTCCAAAGAGGGAATGTATGAATATGCAAAATGAGGTTAGGATCCATTTTCCTGCCTCTCCTCTTCTGTGACACCATTTCAGTGGTATTTTGCTGGAAGCCTGATGCCTAATGGGTTCCCGGTGCACGTGAACCACATCAGGTATCATTAGAAAGCCACTCAAAAGGGTGAATGCAGGCCTGCTTTAAAAAGTGACAATGTAAAAATAGCATTCCCTCACTTGACACATCTGACCAAGCAGAGCAGATCTCTATGTGTGCTCAGAAAATAGGTATTTACTTTCATGACGGAAACAAAACCCTCTGCCTGCAAGCACACACCCATATGCTTAGCCTTACGCATGTGTGGCGTCTGCTTTATTCAGTCAAAATAGCTGCGCACATTGTTATTTTCAGGATTTGAGAAGCTATTGCCATGGGGACTGAAGATCCAAATAGATCCTGAGATCAGATCACAGGAGGTTTTAAAATAAAATTGCCATTTCTGCCAATAATCATGTGAAACCGGCTTCAATGTGTAAGTGTGGGGACTCACCACTTTGGTGACTTCTTACAAATTGAAGTTATAGAAACAAGAAGAATATTATACATTGTTCATAACAGCCTGGTACCAAATGTATAATTATTGCAGGCTTTAAATATGCAGAAGATCTCCTCAAATGAGCAGGAGATGGTGGCGGTTGCCAGCTGTAGTGGGTCTGTTGGTACCAGAAGCATAACTACACTTGGATTTTCTTCCATCAAGGCACAGAAAAGGGAAGCGTCTCTTGTTCCATATTCACATAGCAGTGCCTCCGTGACTTTCTTATCTCTGCAGCAAGACAAGCTATTATACAGAGAGAGATAGATATAAGTAAAATAAATATATACATACACACATAGACTTATACCAGAGTAGAAACTAAAACTTGTTCTACAGAATAGAAGTTATTGGAATCTGCCTCTACTTCTGCGTAATCTCTGCAGGGAAGCGATCTCAGGCTGTGCTATCGGCTCCGGCAAATGAAGCGATGTCAGGGCAGGTTAATACTTGGATATGAGAACACGAAAGAAAATCCGCCTTCCTAAGGATGCGGTAATCAGAGCTGCATTAACCAGGGATGGAGACAGCCTGCTCTGGGGGGATGCAGGGAGGCGCTGGTTGCACAACATGCACGTGTTGCCTTTCTGGGACGAAAGTAGGGTGGGTGAGGACCAGAAACTTCCCAGATCCACCTCGGTAAATCTTTGTGTTGTCTATCATAATTATTTGCATTCAATTGTCTTTACTATACAAAAAGTTCTTAATCTGTGTGAGTGAAATCAGATCAAATCCAAGTGAAGGCTCCTGATAACCTTTAACTATCACAGAATCACAGAATCACAGAATGATAGGTTGGAAGGGACCTCTGGAGATCATCTAGACCAAGCCCCCTGCCAAAATAGGTCCACCTAGAGCAGGTTGCACAGGAACGTGTCCAGGAGGGTTTTGAACATCTCCAGAGAAGGAGACTCCACCACCTCCCTGGGCAGCCTGTTCCAGTGCTCTGCCACCCTCAAAGTAAAGAAGTTCCTCCTCATGTTTAGATGGAACTTCTTATGTTCAAGTTTGTGCCCATTACCTCTTGTCCGGTCACTGGGCACCACAGAAAAAAGACTGGTCCCATCCTCTTGACACCCTCCCTTTAAGTATTTATAGGCCTAAAGATGCTTTGGTGTCACTGCAATTCCACTTCAAGATACTTGCTAAAATAATGCCCATTTTCTGCAGTGCAGGCGTAAGTCCTGAAGCTCACAGCAACCCTGCAGCTCACAGCAATACAAAAAAAAACCCTGTATTGTTAACACGGGCCAGGATCTGAAAAGGGTCATCGTGCTTTGTGATGGTGTGGTGGGTTGAACCTGGCTGGATGCCAGGTGCCCACCAAAGCCACTCTGTCACTCCCGCTTCTCAAGGGGACAGAGGGAGAAAAATACGACAAAAGGCTCATGGGTCAAGATAAGGACAGGAAGGTCACTCACCAACTACCATCACAGGCAAAACAGACTCAGCTTGGGAAAATTAATTTAATTTATTGCAAATAAAATCAGAGTAGGATAATGAGAAATAAACCAAATCCTAAAACACCTTCCCCCCCCCCCCATTCTTTCCATGCTCAACTTCACTCCCAATTTCTCTACCTCCTTCCCCTGCAGTGTTGCAGGGGATGGGGAATTGGGGTTGTGGTCAGTTCGTCACACTTTGTCTCTGCTGCTTCCTCCTCCTCAGGGGGAGGACTCCTCACACTCTTCCCCTGCTCCAGCGTGGGGTCTAGTTCTTCACAAACTGCTCCAGCGTGGGTCCTTTCCATGGGGTGCAGTCATTCAGGAACAGACTGCTCCAGCATGAGTCTCCCACAGGGTCTTAAGTCCTGTCAGCAAACCTGCTCCAGCGTGTGCTCCTCTCTCTACAGGTCCACAGGTCCTGCCAGAAGCCAGCTCCAGCACAGGCTTTCCACAGGATCACAGCCTCCTTTGGGCATCCAGCTGCTCTGGTGTTGGGTCCTCCGCTTGCTTCAGGTGGACATCTGCTCCACCATGGACCTCCATGGGCTGCAGAGGGCCAGCCTGCTTCACCACAGTCTTCACCATGGGCTGCGGGGGAATCTCTGCTCCAGTGCCTGGAGTACCTCCTCCCCCTCCTTCTTCACTGACCTTGGTGTCTGCAGAGTTGTTTCTCTCACAGATTCTCACTCCTCTTTCCAGTTGCTCTTGCCCAGCAGATTTTTCCCCTTCTTAAATATATTATCCTGGAGGCGCCACCACTGTTGCTGACAGGCCCAGCCTTGGCCAGTGGTGGGTCTGTCTTGGAGCCACCTGGCATTGGCTCTATTGGACATAATGGAAGCTTCTAGCAGCTTCTCACAGAAGCCACCCCTGTAGCCCAGCTCTCCTGCTACAAAACCCTTGCCATGCAAACCCCGTACAGATGGTAACGTGCTGGCAATTCACATCTGTGCCAGCTAAATACATCTGGCTTGGTGGATCAAACCACCATTTCCCCACCTATCCATGGACATTAACATGTGTCAGTTAATGTGTATCACTCAGTACCTGTTCAAAACAGCAGTGTCACCGCACCATGGTGTTTAGTAATTTGGCAGTACATGGGCTTTCAGCATAGCTTTCCATTATGATTTGGAGGTGTTGAAGGCCACTCCAACCACAGTTTCAGTGCCTAACTCTTGAGTCCCAGGGCTCCAAAGACAGGCTGTCCCTCGCCCACTGTCTGACACTCTCCACCTCACCATGGTCTCCACAGCTTACGTGAGGGCTTCAAGGACTCCTCTTGGCTAGAGGATGCACAAAGACAGGGTTCCCCCGCTGGCATTGGTACAGGCTGGCAGTCCCATGGCTAATGGGCCTGCTTCACTGGCCACGAGGGACACCTGGGAAGCCACACACGATCATACATTTGACAAAGAGCTACCTGCACCACGCCCCACAACATGCGTACTTGCACCACCAAGGATATCACCCAGGAGCACTGACTCTACCCTCCCCTTTGCCATGACACAGAAGTAATCCTCTCCTGTTCCAGAAGGTGAGGAATGTAGTACCCCATACTCTGTGACTAGCATGTTTGAAGGAGAGATCTTTATTTCCCAAATAGGATGACATTATTCACCTGATTGCAGACCACTTCCGCAGTTATCTCCCTTCCAGACATGCTTCCCTCTCACTGTATCTGCTACCGTATTCTGTGCATCCATAATGAAGAGAAGAAAGAAAACCCCCAATTATGCCAATTAAATTATCCACTTTGAAATATAAATTAAGAGAGCCGTCCTGCGGACAGTCGCTCCCAGACCCTCAGGGACCTTTCCTGTAAACTACATCCCTTTGCTGTCTCCTTGAGGCGCAACACAGTCTGCATCAGGGATTTCCTGGCCCTTTTTGGCTCTGGGGTTGGGCTTCAACTGGTGCATTGCTGGGATGCCTGTGCCAAAGGCTCTGGGACATGGACCAGACCGCCCGGAGCTCTTCCTACCAGGAAAACAAGCGAGCCCATCAGGTTTTGCTGTTCATGGCACAGCCCACCCCAGCCTTCTGAGCACTTGCATCCTAAGGCCAAAGCCTTGGAGGCTGGTGGACCCATGGCTATGCAAACAGTGTCTCAGGAGCTTTGCTTGGATCAAAGCTCTGGGCAGGATGGCATTCTGGCTCCTGATCACCATCTGCCTTAAATTTGGGAAAGCTGTCCAGGCCCCGTTGTTAGTCTCTGTGATCCCTCTGGTTCTGCAGCAGCCTGGAGCTCAGACATGAGGAGAAAGGGATGTCTTCAGCTCCAGGTGGATGCCTGGGCCCTGAGCACATCCCCCTCCTCCTGGGGCTTGGGCTGCCTGGGCCTGGGGCCAGCTTTGACAGTGCAGCTGGCTGGCCTTGAATCAAAGAGCTGTTTGAGAACAAGCTGTGAGGAGCCTCATCGGGAACTCGCTCCCCTTATCTTGGAAACTGCTTTTAAGCAGGGCTCTTGCCCTTAGTGTCTGCCTGAGCTATACTGAAGCTATGCCTGTACCTGGCCATATAACTCACCAGTCTGGACCCTGACATGACCTGGGACCTGCCCCATCACTATGGTCTTTTCTAGTGATTGGGCTTTTGACTGACCTCAGCTACCACCACCTGCCCAAGGTCTTCTTGCTTGGGTACCGTGGCAGCAGGCCCTTGTTCATGAAGCCCTTACTGCATGCCCACCTTGTTGTCACCTTCAACCCCAGCTCACCTTCTCGTATGGAGCTGCCTGACAGTGGGAAACAGCAGAAGATGAGGAACCAGTGTGTACTTACTGTGGGGTTTCTTGTGAGAATAGCAGAGGAGGAAAGTGATGCTCTGTCCCAGAAGGAGCTTCCCCTAATTCTCCTCCAAGTCAAAGTGTGGACAAAGATGCTGAGACAGCAACTTGGCTCAGACTAAACACAGAGGGCCTTTGAATAAACAGAGGTTTTACGGTTCCTCCTTCACTAACACTGTCCCCCAGAATCTGGAAATGCTAGCAGACCAGCCAGCTGCTCCCTCAATGCTTCTGTTCCCGGTCTGCAGATAATGAGGCATTTATAACTCCCAACCCTGGCTGTTCACTGGTTCTTCCAAAGCCAGCCTCACACCAGTTCCTTCACCAGGTCTTTGTGTGGCCAGGTCCATTGAGACACTGTTGAAGGGCTGGGAAAGCACATCAGACAGCCATTGTACCCAGGGCAGGGATTCCTTGTTTGCACCATCCCAGCCTGTGGATGGAATTTTCTGCCAAAAAAACCCACCCATGGGGGTTTCACCCCAGAGTGGAGTCTGGCACAAGGTAAGCTGCCTCCAGAGTGGGTGATTGGAGAACCCGGACCTTGGTGTGAAAGGGGGCAAAGTAGCAACTGGACAGCACAGTGACAGCCATAACCTAACTACTACAAAAATGAAGGACCATGCTGTACGCTGAGAGTATTCAGGTGCCAAATTCATAGTGATATGGCTCACTGAGCACTAATTTGCTAGTGTAAATATAAAGGCTATTCTGGGTCAGACCAAAAGCCACCTTTTTCGGTATTGCATCTCCAACAGTCACCTGTAAACAGATGTCTTAAGAAAAGCATAAGAACAGCCAAAAATGTGATGCTTCCTCCAACAATTTCCCAGCTTTCAACCATTTTCTGATTAGGGGTTTCCTGACTTGGGTGTGGATCTTTGTACACAGCAACTTTCCATGGGCTTCTCTTCAGTGAACCTAGCCCATCTCTCCTTGAGTGCATGCTACCTCTTCGCATCCACGGTATTTGACGGCAGCCTTTCACAAAGCTGGAGTCTTTACCAGGATTTACCTCATATTCTTTACTAAGCCTTAGTGACCATGAGGTAAGAACAAAACTCTTTTCCCTTGAAATTTTTACTTCAGTGTCGGAGAGAGCTGAAAAAGAGCATTAATTGTCTCACCAAAATGATACAGGTATCTAAAAGGAAAATGAATGTCGAAGGCATTATTTGTAGGGGGCTTTGTCTTAGTTTTCTTTATGCGTTACTCACCCCTTTTGGCCAGAGAGCAACACCTGATGAGACGCTGCTCACCCGGTTGCTGGAGGGCTGTACGTACAGCGGGGACAGCTGCAGACGAAGCAGGCAGGGACCCTGGCCGTGTGTGTGTCTGAGCCTGTCTAACAGACACAAGAAAGCAAGGCATGAAAGTTAACGTCTGCTGAGAGTTAGAGCACACATGAATAGTGGCAAATTTTGTAGGGAAAACCTTTCACTCTGCCATGCCAATAGCACCAGACGGTTACAGCTGTCAGAGATGCTTAGGTGTCCTGTTTTGAGATGGGCAAGCAAGATGTGAGACTCAGGAGTGGTTTAGATTGACTTTAAGGCTTAAATAACTGCCCTTGTACCTTTCTGTGATTACAAGTTGCATGATTTTACAGACTGTTCTTAACAGTGGTCTATAGCCAAGTCAGCAGCGGTGATTTAAGATGATACCACCTTGTCAGCTGCTCCACTCTTCTGCTGGGAGCAGCAGGAGGCATCCACACCTCCTCCACACCACAGGTCTTGGCTTCAGCTGCTCGCGGATGTGAACAGAGAGACTGAGGAGCTGACAACACATTTTATTTGCCTCTCCTGCCTCGCCTTCTAACATCCACTAGCAGGGTGGGGACTGACAACAGGTAGCGTCTTAAAGCACTGCACCTAAATTTCCCCAGTCCTTCTTGGAGGGGCTGCCAGCAAGAGTGTGACTCAGGTTCATTAAATTACTTTTACATGCTGGTTTTCTTGCAGCTGTATCGACTGGAGGATAAAGACAAAATCACTGGCTGCAAAAGAGCAAGTGACCAGCTACTGTGGGGTAAGTGGCCTCTGTCTCTGGAGCTGTAGGTGGGGTCCTAAACTGACCCCTTGGACTTCCCAAAATATGGCAATATCACTTGCTGGTTTCATTTTGTTTTGCTGAAGCCAACAGGTCATCCCAGAAACAAGCACAGCTCAACTCTGTCCAGTAACGGGACACCCAAAGAGTTGTTATTGTCCCACATCTTTGAATTACGAAAGATCTTTCCTCCTTGTAGCTCTTTAAGCTATGAAGTTTATGTTGTTGGGGCACTGAAGGCACCCACAGACCTTCCTGGCCCTACCCAGCCTCTTTTCCTCCCTTTCATCCCTTTCCGTCACCCAGGAGCCCCATTTCAGCCCAGCCAGGACACCAGCCTGCGCATCGGGGCCAGGGCTGTGGTGGAGCTGGAGACCGGCACCGCTGGCAGTGTTGCTGGTGCAAGAGGCTGAAACGGAGTGTGGGGAGGCTGCTCAGGGCCTGTAAATCCTATTAGTGTGCTCAGGGCCCTGAAATACATCTTGCAGGTCTTGGCAACAAGAACACGTTGGTCTGAAACTCATATGGTGATGAGAATAGCCACCCTGAACCGCATGGTTCATTCAGTTTTCAAAGTAGCAAAGTACTCGTTCCTTATATTTTAACAGTGCCTGTTAATTACAGTGCCGAAAAGTAGTATTTGCTTAACTACATCAAAATGTTTTCTCTCTGAGTACATGCAAGTTTAATTATCTAGTCAAGATCTCCACCAAGAAGCTTTATTCAGGCAGTAAAACTAATCAAACTTCCATGTAGCTCTGTCTAGGAGGCGTTCAATTCCTGTGTGTCTCCTAAGACTAATGAAATGCAATATAGAAACTCTGAAAGGCTTTTATCATGGATAGGAAAAAATGGGAAAGAAAAGACATCGCCACCGTTGTATCTATAAATCCTATCTAGTGGAATGGGTATAGATTTATGGATTGGTAGATTGAGTTGTCCCAGTCTGGAGACACTCCATTTTTTATTTGCAAGTTTTCCTTTTACCTCACAGATTACAGCTGGATGGAGCTGAACAAAGCTCTTTTGTTCCTGGTAAGGGTGGGCAGCTCCTTCAGAGGATAACTGCAACATCCCTGCCTGGCAGGGATGGGATCGGCATTGCTCTGATGTCCTGGCACGCCTGAGTAAGCCACAGCTGGCAGCTATGGCCACCTTCCTTGGCAGGTAAAACAAAGTTCTTAGCTGCTGAATCCACTTTAGCAGCTCTCTTGAAGACAGCTGGACAGCTGGATCCAATTCTTCTTCAAAAGAGCAAGTGCCAGAGCCTAGAAGCAATCTCTGACATCTCTTGACAACACAATGGTCACATCCTGGCCTGTATCAGGAACAGTGTGGCGAGTAGGACTCGGGAGGTGATCGTCCCCCTGTACTCAGCACTGGTGAGGCTTCACCTCGAGTACTGTGTCCAGTTTTGGGCCCCTTACCACAAAAAAGACATTGAGGTGCTGGAGCGGGTCCAGAGAAAGGCAACAAAGCTGGTGAGGGGTCTGGAGAATAAGTCTTATGAGGAGAGGCTGAGGGGGCTGGGGTTGTTCAGCCTGGAGAAAAGGAGGCTGAGGGGAGACCACCTCGCTCTTTACAACTGCCTGAAAGGAGGCTGTAGAGAGGTAGGGGTTGGTCTCTTCTCCCAAGTCACAGGCGATAAGACAAGAGGAAATGGCCTCAGGTTGCACCAGGGGAGGTTCAGATTGGATATTAGGAAAAATTTCTTCCCTGAAAGGGTTATTAAGCATTGGAATGGGCTGTCCAGGGAAATGGTTGAGACACCATCCCTGGAGGTATTTAAAAGATGGGTAGACATAGTGCTTAGTGACATGGTTTACTGGTGGTTTTGTCAGTGTTTGGTTGATGGTTGGACTCGATGATTGTAAAGGTCCCTTCCAACCTAGACAATTCTATGATTCTATGATTCCATGATCGGTCATGCCATTTGGGCTTTGCCTGCTCTTGGCTCCTTCTTCTCTTCCACTGCTAGCAGTAACGGTGCAGCACACCCAGACAAAGTCATTGGGGAAAAGGCACGGAGGAATATGCATTGGGAGCCGAAACTACTTGGATACGAGAGGGATGGAAATGCTACATTGATCCCTCAGATAAGAACATTTGGCACGCAGCTGAACGACAGCGAAGAAGAGCATTATTCTTCCAGATTTTTATTCATCTCCATCAGGCTGCAAGCCTCATGTTTGCCAGAACTGTGAGTTACAAGTCACAGTCATTTGAATGATATAAAGAGGGGCTGGGGGGAGGCAATTAAAAAGCCGAGCTGTCAATTAGAGGGAGAGACTCTGAAAGAGGTCTGTGAAAAGCTTATATATAGCTATAAGGGTCTGCCGCAGAACCTGATGTGGTATAAGATGAGCTAGATAGGAACGTTACAAGTTTTCAGTATTTTGGGGGTTTGGTTTTCTTGGGTACTTTTCTTCCAAGGAAATAATGCTGTGCTTTATGGAAGGTGTTAAATCACTGCTTGCCACTGTCTACAGTTACCTTACATCACCCCCACACACCCTCTTTTCTAGCCTGGAAGTATTAGGTGCGACTTCGAGGTGCTGTGTTTGACCCAACCTGCTGTGCCCAGGCTACTGTCAATCTGGAGGTCCCGGGTCTGTTTGCAGCGTAGACAACTACCACGCCAGCTGCACTAACAACTTGTTTGCAGTAATTTTGACAGTTTGAGGACAGTTTGGTCCATTGTTGCCCTGCATTATGGTAGATAAAACACCCCGGGGACGGCCACAGCCGCTGCGTGCAGGCGTGGTGCGCAGGGCGCCTTGGCCGAGTGTTGGGATTTGCTTTCCAGGCAGGGCTCGCTTGCATGGCAGGCCAGCTGACGGAGACTCGGGACCTCACAGAATGTCTGGATTTGCTGGGTGCTTGTTGGGTCGCATTTCCCCTGGGACGCACGGTCACGTTCCTGCAGTCCCTGGGGGCAGACCCCGACACACCAAGGCCGGCTTTGCGGGTGAGCGCACCAGGGAGGTCACCACACGCTGCATTTTGAGGGCTAAACCCACAGCTAAGAAGGGTGTGAGGGCCCAGGGTGCTTCCCGGTGCCTGGGGCGGCCCTGATCCCACCGCAGCTCCCCTCAGAGGGTTGATCCCGAGGGGGCTGGTAAGGCCCTGGGCCCCCTCAGGAACACGAGGCCACTGAGAAGCGTGTGCTCGGCCCTTGGCACTTCCCGGAGCCCCACGACGTTCAGCACTGAGCCGAAACCCCCTCAACCGGGCGGGCGCGGCCCCCGTCCCAGTGGTGGGGCCGCCGGCCTCCCCGCCCGCCCGGCAGGGCGCGCTCCCTCCCGCTCCACGTGCCCCAGGCCGCCGCCCGCCCCCACCGGGACTGCAACCCCCAGCGTGCAGCGCGGCGAGGAGGTAGGCGGGGCGAGGGAAGGGCGAGAGGTCCGCGCCCGCCCATTGGCGGAGCCCGCCGGCGCCGCGTCACGTGCGCTCGGCGGCCGCGCTCTCTCTCCCCCCGTCACTCAGCAACGGCCCCTCGCGCTCGTCACGGAGCGTCCCGCTCTCCCCCCGCCCCCCTCTCCTCCCTCCTCCCCCCCCCCCCTTCGCGCGAGCCGCCGGGAGCCGCCGCCGGAGCCGCCTCGCAGGAGCTGGGACTCGCCGCCGCCGCCGCGACCCGCCGCCATGGCCGAAAACGCCGCCGCCGCCGCTGCCGGCCTGGAGAACCACCGCATCAAGAGCTTCAAGAACAAGGGCCGCGACGTGGAGGTAGGTGAAAGGGGGCCGCCGGCGGCAGCGAACCCGGCCGGGCCCGGCCTCCCTCCGGCGGACGAGAGAGGAGGGGCCGGGGCCTGGCGGTGCTGGCGGCGGCGGGCGGCGGGAAGGAGGCGGGGAGCGGCCGCCCGGGGCGGGCGGGCGGCGGGGAAAACGCCCGCGGGGTTTTTTTTTCTCCTCCGTCATGCGGGCGCGGCCGGCGGGGGGCGGAGGAGGCGGCGGCGGCGGGGGGAAGGGTTGGGGCGGCCGGGCCCAGCGCGGCCCCGGCGTGCCGGCCCCCTTCGCCGCCTCCCCGGCATGCCCGGGTGCGGGAGGGCCCGGTGGGGCCCGGGCAGGGCCGGACGGCGGCGGGATGACCACCACCCACCTCCCCACCCCCCCCTCGCCCCGCGTTCCCCCTTCTCCGTCCTGCCGCCTCCCCGCCCCCGCCCTGGGCTCGGCGGGATCGGGGCTGGGATGGGGCGGACAATGGTGCCGGCTGCCTTTTGTGCCAGCCCCTCCGGGTGGTAATAGCCCTTTCCGGCGGGGCCGGGGGCTGCCCTGCCTACCTCCCCCTGCCCCGCCGTGCCGCTGCCGCACACGGAGGCCTGGTGCTGGAGGCAGGGGCCGCTCCCACGCTCCGATCTGCCTTTTTACAGTGCAGTGTGCTGGCCCATTTTGCTCCTTCCACAGCCTTATATCAACCTTCTTTCTCCTTTTTTTTTTTTTTTTTTTTTTTTGAATGCTGGTAGGTACATAAGTAATCGTCTGCTGGGCGTCTCCATCTAAATGGGGAAGGAGTGTGGTGCTTGCTAAGGCTAATGGGGTAGTAGTTTACTCCCCCGAATTTGAGAGACGCTGGGGTGATTAGAAGCTTATTCCCTGGAGGGTGTTCCGAAGGTCTGCTGAATCTGTGTGTCGTTACCGGGGACATCTACAGTTCTAGTGGCAATCGAAAAGGGAGGAAATCCCAAATCTTGCGTTTAAGGTTTTGTAATAGGAAAGGAAGGGGGAGGGAGTTGTTCTGAAATCAGACTAGGATTGAAATCGGATTAGGATTCGCTAGAGTGAAAACCTAAATATGTGTCAGATTACTTTGACTTCACCTGAGGGTCCCTTCCATGCTTCTGTTGATTTTATCACTTAAATTCTCGTCTGTAATCAGTAGGGCTGGAATTTTAGTCCTTTGAAAGCACTGTTTTGTATCTTAGCAGAATTCACACCTCTGCTGCTATTGTTCGGGTGGAGACAATTTTATGCAGGTCAGGCTTAGCAGCAGCAGTGTCTTTAAGATGACATTCACAGTGTAAACTAATTTTTATTTTAATTTTTCTTGAACTTAGTGACAGTGAATCTTTCTCACAGAAAATATTGTATGTAAAGAGTATGGTAACTTCAGCACTTATGGCTAACATTAGTAAATGTTAGAAAGTAACTAAAAATTGCCCATCCTTCTGTTTAGCAGTTGCTTTTCAGGGTAAGGAGGAGGCGTGGTGGGTTTCTTTTTCCCCTTATCATCCAGTGAGACTCTTCCTGCTGCTTCTCATTCATTTTGTCCTTGTCTCATCTCCTCGTATTGGTTACTGGCTTTGTTGCTGCTTTCTCAGTCACTGGCCTGAATCCATCAGAGCTCTAAACAGGGAAAGGTTAGGTATGTTCGTGCCTAGTGTGAACTGATCTGTCATCCATACTTGCTTATATTATAGCATGCCCGACACTAGGGGAATTAAATATCTGCCTCTGTGGGGGGGAAGAAGGGAATTGACTGCCTAAGCTTTATTGAAATTAGTTATACCAGACCAGCTAAGGTAGCTTAGCTCTCTTCCCAAAGGGGAGTAATTATTTTGGAATAGGGTATTTGCTGTTATGGAGAAGTATATCCTCTAGGGTTATCTTCCAGTATGCTGACTGACTTCCTTTTGTGGCTGAGCCTAAGACTCTTTGGCAGATAGCTCCAACAATGTTAATGTGGTTAGAGCTTTCGTCCACTCTTTTGAAGAGAGTTAAAATCTAAGAAGCATTTTTCTTTTGGGGGCAACAATCAGATGAAGCACAACATTTTGTAAAAGTTGTATAGCCATGGAGATATGCTTAAATGGTATAAATGTGTCAGTGTCTTTCAAAACAACTTAATTTTTATTAAATGATTGAAATTTTCTACTGTGCCTCCTTGTTGACTCTTTTCTGATCATGGTGCTTATTTAAAGTTCTTGTTAGAGGTAACCTTCTCAGTAAACTTTATCTAACTTTACTTCTAGAGATTTAAGTAATGTAAGTTAAGTTTATGGTGGAGAATGAGGGAGCACAGCAGTGTGATATAATTGCCATTACTTACTGTGCTTCTCTTGAGATACAGTTACACAGGCTGACCTGCTGATTGCACAGTTTGTCTGTATTTAGTGAAAGTTATCAGTTCTCCACAAAATGATGGTGCTGGTTTTTTTTTTTTCCTAATTCAAATATTATAAGTAATTCAACTGTCAGCTATTACATACACTTGTTTTGGTCCCTGTGCAGCAATAAGGAGTTTTATGTAGAGATCTGGCGTCCAGTTCTGGGTATGTAAGTTTGGAAACCAGGAGGCATCAGTGCTCTCATTGGCATTGACCTGCATCTTCACATTTTGTCAAATTCCACCAATGAGAAAATAAGTGGTTAGGATGATGAAGAAATAAATTCTGGTCTGATATCTAGATTATATCCTTCAGAAAATCTAAAATACTCAAAGCCATATGCTCTCAAACTCGGCTTGAAAACAGTGGCGTTTGAGTCACCTTCTGTCTGGAGACAGTCACTGCCTTTGAACTCATCAGGCTTGAATACGTTCTTTAGTAATATTCCTTTGGCTTGTAATAAATACTGATGAGTTGTTATTGATCCCCTCTGGGTACAGACTCTTCTGGCAGACCAAAATACTTACTCCTTTAATTTGTAGTTAACTCATATTTTATTACTGGGTTTGCTAGGCCATATAATTGTCTTTGCTTTTTGTTAATACAACTTTAAGGGAAACAAAAGATGAGTAAGTTCTTTTCTTTTATCTTAAGACAGACCTCAGTACTCCATGCAGCTTCTCACTGTGCTCCTTTTCTAAAAGCAAAGAAGTGGATCTGTTCAGCAGAAGTCAAAGCTTCTGAATCCTTGACCTGCACAGATTTACTCTGCTTTTCCTAGTTTCAGGTTTGGGCAGAAGTTTCTTACCTTTTTGTTGTCTTCCTCTGTTAAGAAAGTAGAGTTGTGTATATAGAACTGAAATTCCAGTTTTGAGGTTACTACTACTCCCAAAAAGTATTTAGCTCTCAAAAGGAATAATAGCAAAATCAAATGTCAGAAATGAAGCGTTACTCACTTAACATGAGTTTGTGTTCTTGCTTCTATTAGTGAGACTCTTCTATTTTTATAGGTACTGACATGTGATTAGCAGCAGACAGAGCTAACCTGAACCTGCAGAGTGGAGTAATAAGGAGCCAAGACACTAGTGGCTTCATTTGGACAAACAACTGCCAGAACGGTTTCTTCTCACAACCTTCTTGATTTTTGTATTCTCCAGAGATGTGAAAGGGCTTTTTAAACTCTCAAATGTAAAGAAAACTTTCCCATATTGCTTGTAGGCATGTTGTCCTAAGTTCCAGTTGTATTTTTTCTAAATGTATGGCTCTGATTATTCCAATACAATTGAGGCTTTACAGGACAAGATTACACAGTTGCAATCACTTAATTTGTAATACCCCTTGTAACTGCTGTGTGTGTTTCTTTATATTGACATCTAAGCTAACCTAGCTTTTAGAAAACCTAATTTGAACTTTCTGATTTTTCTGTTTGCAGTTCTTCAGCTTCATTCTTTGCCTAATAACATCCTTCTTAGACTTTTTCAGTTCTCCACCTTCTTGGACCAGAAGTGTTACTTATTCTTTATTACAATAGCAGGCACCCATATGTTGGCTCACTGTTCTGATGTTTAAGGTGACAGATCAAACAATTCAGCCCATTTCTTTTTGTCAGGATTAGTCAGCATCCCTGACTAGAACTGAGGAAAAATTCTTGATGTTATAAATTGTAGGGCTGTCTGCATGACTTACTGTTATTTTTGTGTGTGGTACAATGAGACTATGCGGTCATGTAATTAACAAAATGCATGCTGCATCAAAAGTAAAGTTCCAAGTGCATTAATTAAAAAAAAAAACCAAAACACAAAAACAAACAAAAAAAAACCAAACACCAACAACTAGTGAGAAGTTAGTGTGTTATAACCTAAATAACTTTCTGTAAAAACACTTTAGTGAATGGGATTAAAATTTCCTTTTTCCATGCTTGTCATACCCCTGATCATAAGTTAAACAAACACAAGTCCTTGAACTTCTGTTGCTTAAGCCATAGGATTAATCTCCTGAAATTTGTTGAAGATTGTTTAGCACAAGGAGACACAGCCACTCTGTCATCTTTCAGTTACTCCTGCTCCATTTGATTTTAAGTTTCAGAGGTCCTGGCTACTGATGTCTTTTCCCCAGTGACAGTTTTTTGGGGCAATTGTATCATCTTTTGGTCTGTGTCGCCTTTGGGCCCAGGGACTTTGAAGGATCCACTTTTATTCTGTACCTTCAACATCCCAACCACGCATGAGGCAGAGGAGGAAAATGGGCTTAGCCCAGATCTTCATCATCAGCTCTGGCAGCTTTGGTTTATTTACTGTTGCTGCTTTGCTAACAGTGTGGATCTAGTTCTTGAGGATGCTTAAATTTATTCACGTTTTTCTGCTGTGCTGCCATGATTTTTTTTTTTTGCAAGCAGAGAAATACCATTGTGGGGAGGCCAAATCTGTGCAGTCTCTGGGCATCTGAGAGAGGTATAGGTTGACTTAAAGCCATGTTCCCGTCAGATGTTAAAGGCTTATTGCAGTGGAGGTACTGTAGCTGCGTGGTGTTAACAAATGAGCAGACACGTTGCTACCAGCTCATTTCTTGATGCTGTTCTGTGCACTGACTAGTGTTTTTGCTGTCTCTCTGTACTCCCCTCAAGCACTGCATGAAACAGGTAAGGCTTGCAGCAATCACAGGAAGACTGTTACTCCCAGTTCCTTTGCAACAATCCAGTTTCTTTCAGGAGCTCACTTTTACAGCATAATCAGCTTTCTGCCTTTCTCTTTGCTGGCACAGGAATGGATACTGGCAAAAGAAGGGCTGGGAGGGAGTAGGGCTATAGCAGCTGATTTAGGTTGGCTTAAGGTATGGTGGACCCACTGTTTTAATAGCCTCTCTGGCTCGGTGAATCTCAGTAGTTTAAGTGAAAACACAGGTGTCAGGTACCTTGCTGTTGCAAACTGGATTTAATATAAGATCCAGTACTCGTGCAGAGTTTCTGACTCCTGCAGCTTCTTTATTGCCCTTTCAGGCCAGAATACTCTTGGCAGAATACAGGTATACATGTTTGTACCTTGGAAAGAGTTACCTGGGTAGGAAGTAAAAGGTAGATGTGGGAAGCTGCCTTGGTTGCTATTGCTACAGAATTCTCAAAACTTTAGTTAGTCTGCAAGTAAGTAGTACAAGGCTGTGAAATGTTTGTGACTCCTGGCAGAAAACAGACAACTGATAGGTCCACTTAGATAGACTGTCTTGTATTTTCCTTGTGAGGTTCAAAATCAATTGAATGCATTGCATTTTAAAATGTTTAAAGATACAGACACAGATACCTTAGGAAGTCATAGTTTATTTCGGAAATACCTGTGGAGTAAACAATTTGGAGATGGCATCTCATGATGAGCATAATCTTCATAAGCTGGTTGGGATCTGTGCTTGCTGTATTGAGGCCCAATTATTGATGTTTGTTGTTGTGATATACCAAGCCTTAGCTAATCTTCCTGTAATTACAGAATCTGTTTTTCTTCATTCTTGTGTATTTGTAACACTACAGCAGTTGCATTGGTATCTCTAAAGCTTCTTCTATTAAGGGATTGATTTTTAACTTGTAAACTGTCCAAGTCTGGTCAAAGTTGGTAGCAGTGTAACAGTCATACTAGTTTTAAGAGGTTTTTAGATATTTTTACCCAAGTTCTTTGAGACTTTCATAATATTTGTGCAGTTGCAGCACAAATCCAGACAGGACGTGTTGTCCTCTAAAACTGCCTTATCTGAAAAGAGCTATTAGGAAGATGTACCAGTTACAAATGACTGATCAGACTTGTATTTATTATGGGGCTGGAAGTGGAATGAGGCATCTTAATTTACAAGATTAGGCCAGAAGAGGCAACGAACTGGGTGAAGCTGATGGGGCACGTCATCAAGTCATTAAGACAAATTGCCAAATGAGCTGACTTGAAATGAAAAAGAAATGTAAAACCTATATATTTTGCAAGAATAGGGTCTATCAGTTGTTTCCAAAATACCCAGCAGTGTGAAACACTGAAGCTGAATTGGTATTCCTGATTACTTCTGTAATAGCAGAAGCTGTGGGCTTTACATTTCATGTCACAAAATTTGACATAGGTAGTGAAAAGAGCTAGTTTTTTTCCAGAAAGTTAGTCCTGTGTCAGAACTGGCTGCGCGTTGGAGGGAACTAGTTACAAAGCTCTTCGTCTTTCTTTAATTTTCTGCTTCCTTAGCTTCCTGAGCCAGCCCTTCACGTCTGGGGAAGACCAGTGCTGGCTCCAAGAGGTCAGTGTGAAGGGGAGGAGGTATACCTTGTCTAGTGATATTTAACTGTTGGATTGTTGTTCTTTCACAATCAGATTGACACCATTAAATCTGCTGGGGAAGCTCCACATCATTTCTTCTGTGTCAGCTGACACTTGTCTCTTTCTCAGGTTAAGTAAATGTTACAGTCAGTTTTGAACTCGATTGTGTGTGTGTGTTTAATAAATGCAGCAAGTACAAAATAGGAATATACAGCATACGAATGCCTGCAGAACATGACACAAAATTAATGTCTTCCCTGTTCAAACACCTATTACTGAATTACTTGTTTTCCCCAGCATTCTGTCATGTCTGACCAGCTGAGCATCTTTTCTTCTGTGTTTTTAACCTTGGTTATTGTCAAATTCGGTAACAGGTGGATTTGGAAGGTAGTAATGGGACGGGTGATTTGCAAAATCAACTTGGAGAAATGGCTTCCTCATAGTTGGACTTGTTAGCCCTGATGGAGATGTATTTTAATGAGTGCCCAAGCCCCATTGCAAACTTGCGGGTGTGGAACATAGCCAAAACTCGTTTGCATGAGGAGAAGGTGGTCAGACAGGGTGCTAGAGTGACTTGTGGCCAGCTTTTCAGAGGTGCAGGAAGGGATTCCTGGCCAGGTGCAGTGTGAGATTTCAGGTTTGCAGTTCTCAGAATGTCCTAGTCCTTGCCTTTTTTTAATCAACTACAGTGTAAGTCAGAGAGTTGGTGAAATTATGCAGAGAGACATTGTAGCTCTCTCCCAGGAAAGCTAAGGTCACCCTAACCAGCAGATACTGTCTTTGCATGCAGCTTTTTGGCATCAGGGTCCCTTGCTTCTCTTCATGCACACAAACATTAGATGCAAAGTCAGTGGTAGTGATTTCTCTGCACCAGAAATGTGACTTGCAGCCAGATATAGACGGCTTTCCACATCAAGAGAGAATCCTGAAACGAGAGCGCCCTGCGAGGAGTCAGCAGGATCCTGTTAACCACTGTTCGTCAGGCGTGCAGGAAGCACGTGGGCTGCTAATGGATAGTGTTCATAACACACAACCACCATCAGCAGCGAAGAGCAACCTTCCAGGCAAGAAGAGACGTTTAAGGAGCTCTGACACAGGCAATCAATGTGACAGCGCCTTCGAGCATCACAAGCTGCCAGTGGCAGTTCAGAATCTGGCAGCACCACCCTTTTCCCATGCCCATTGCCTGTAGGGGTATGGTCCGCTGTATCTCTGTGCACAGTGTAACCTGTGTTTTGGTGGGCCCTAGAGCTGTGAGGTTCAAAGGAGTTCTGTGTTGGTTCTCGTCCATCAAAACCAGACCATTTCTGGCAATCTAAGCGACTTCTTAGGGTTAGCTGATAGCCTTTTAGTGGAAGGACGTCTAAATTGGAATATTTAGAAACTGAAGGTAGCCTCAAGGAGAGAACTATAATAGCCAAAATTTTCAAATGGCAGAAACATAGAAGCAGGGAAATTTTAACATTTATGTCATGTTAAAAACTGAGGTAAAAGCATCGAGAATTCACAGTACTGAAATGATTAAATCAGAAGGGTTGCTGACAGGGTTCGTAAAAGATCGTGGGATGTTGCTGGAGTGTATTTTCTAATTCCTAATGCTCCATCTTCTTCCTGGGTTATCAGCTGGGTTTGTTGTTTTCTCTTGCATCTTGAGCAGAGTGATCTCTTCATAGATTTAATTAGGCAGCTAGCACATGTTTAATCTCTTTTTGCTTTTTGATTATAGCTTTCAAAAAATAGAAAAAAAAATCTGATTTCATTTAAGCTATGCAATATTATACCAAAAAAGCTTACTGTGGTTGAATATATAGAGTAGCTCTCTAGGGACTTGATTTGGGTTTTTTTTGTGGCACCCTGTGAATGTATTCAAACTGCAATTATTATTTCCCATTTTATAGATGGAATAATAGGCCTTTTTTTTCCTCACTTCACAGGGAGGTTAAAAAATATATATATATGAAAAAATATAGAATGATTGTCTGAGGTACTTTAATTATAGTTGAAGACTTTAAGTATCTGGAAAGGGAGTGTCTTTGTTCAAACAGATTGTACAAGAAGATAGCTGGCTACTATTTACTATTTCATAGAATCATAGAGTGGTTAGAGTTGGAAGGGACCTTAAAGATCATCGAGTTCAACCCCCCTGCCATGGGCAGGGACACCTCCCACTAGAGCAGGTTGCTCAAAACCCTATCCATCCTGGCCTTAAACACTCCCAGGGATGGGACATCCACAGCTTCCCTGGACAACCTGTTCCAGTGCTTCACCACCCTCACAGTAAAGAATTTTCTCCTAATATCTAATCTAAATCTCCCCTCTTCCAATTTAAAACCATTACCCCTTGTCCTGTCACTACATCTGCTGACAAAGAGTCCCCCTCCGGCTCTCCTGTAGGCTCCCTTCAGATATTGGAAGGCTGCTATGAGGTCTCCCCGGAGCCTTCTCTTCTCCAGGCTGAACAACCCCAGCTCCCTCAGCCTGTCTTCAGAGGGATGGAGCACCTCCCCTCTGATCATCTTTGTGGCCCTCTGCTGGACCCGGTTGGCTTTCTGGGCTGCCAGTGCGCACTGCCGGCTCATGTTGAGCTTTGCATCCACGAACACTCCCAAGTCCTTCTCCTCAGGGCTGCTCTCCAGCCATTCTCCGCCCAACCTGTATTTGTGCCTGGGATTGCCACGTCCCACGTGCAGGACCCTGCACCTGGCCTGGTTGAACTTCATGCAGTTTGCACGAGCCCATCTCTCAAGCCTGTCCAGGTCCTTCTGGATGGCATCCCTTCCCTCCAGCATGTCGACCGCACCACCGAGCTTGGTGTCGTTGGCAAACTTGCTGAGGGTGCACTCCATCCCACTGTCCATGTCTCGGACAAAGATGTTGAACAGCACTGGTCCCAGTACTGACCCCTGAGGAATTCCACTTGTCACTGGCCGCCAACTGGACATTGAACCATTGACTGTAACCCTTTGAGTGCGGCCAGTCAGCCAGTTCCTTATCCACTGAGTGGTCCATCTATCAAACCCATGACTTTCCAATTTTGAGACCAGGATGTCGTGCGGGACAGTGTCAAATGCTTCGCATAAGTCCAGGTAGATGACGTCTGTTGCTCTGCCCTTGTCCACCAAACCTGTGGCAGTATTGTAAAAGGCCACCAAATTTGTCAGGTACGATTTGCCCTTGGTGAAGCCATGTTGGCTGTCTCCAATCACCTCTTTATTTTCCATGTGCCTTAGCAGAGATTCCAGGAGGATCTGCTCCATGATCTTGCCAGGCACAGAGGTGAGGCTGACTGGCCTATAGTTCCCTGGGTCTTCCTTTTTTCCTTTTTTTGAATATTGGGATTATGTTCCCCTCTTTCCAGTCAGTGGGAACTTCGCCAGATTGCCACGATTTCTCAAATATGATGGAAAGCAGCTTAGCAACTTCGTTTGCCAGCTCCCTCAGGACCCGTGGGGTGGATTTCGTCAGGTCCCATGGACTTATGCACCTTCAGGTTCCTTAATAGGTTTCGAACCTGATCTTCTACTGTGGGCAGTTCTTCATTTGCAGAGCCCTTGTTTTTGCCTTCTGTGACTTGGGCAGCGTGGTTAGAGCCCTTGCTGGTGAAGACTGAGGCAAAGAAGTTGTTCAGTAGCTCAGCCTTATCCATATCCTGGGTGACCAGGTCTCCCGTTTCCTTCTGGAGAGGGCCCACAACTTCCCTAGTCTTGCCTTTATCCCTGACATATCTGTAGAAGTTTTTCTTATTGTTTAGCCCAGTAGATTTTCTTTTTTTCTTTTCTTTTTTTCTTTTCTTCTTTTTTTAGGGGGAAACTAGTATAAATATTTGGCAAGCTTAAGAATGTCTGGTCTTTGGTGACATTTGCCCCAGAAGTCTGAGGGCTTTCTGACCAAACACTTCATTTTGTAATTAGATTCTTGAAAGGGGTTATCTACAATTTTAGAAAAGATTTTACATTTAAAAGAGTTTATTGAAGTCTTTATGCTGATCTGAAGATCAAAATTCTGGTCTGATGTTTGCACCTAGTTACCATAAACTGTCATTTTAATTTTGCTCTGCTGTTTTCTGTTTTCATGTCCTGTGCACAAGTGGAGACTGTATTTTGGCTGTGAAGTATGTCATGAAAAGCGGTGAATTTAGTTTCTGGTAACATCTGTTAGAAAAAACTGAACCTGTACCTCTAAACTGGGGTCTTCTAGATTATAGAAGAGGAGAGGGACTCCTACGCTTTTGCAATGGCAGTCAGCTGTTCTGCTTGACTAGACAGGTTGGTGTGCTTTCTCTCCTGGTTAAGGGAATGGGAGGGATGCTTGCTTAGAAATTCTAGGAGAGGACAGAGGTGGTGTCATGTCTTGGGAGAGACTAAGGAGTCATGTAGGTGCTTCACTTGTTCTCCCTCAAGGACAGGATAAACTTCTGTTCCTAAGATATACTAAAGCATCTGCTACACTGTTTGTACAATACAGGAAAAGTATCTTTTCAGTGTTCACTCATCTGAATAGAAATTTGTGTACCGGCAAAAGCAGATTCCTGTAATATAAAACTGTACCAAATTTCAAATCCTTTTATGTATTTAGGGTGTGTCAAGAAGGCTTAATCTTCTAACTTCAAAAAAAAAGTGTGAATAGGAATCACTTATAATTAAGTTATCTTGTTTATCTGCTATTATTGCCTGTTTGGCATATCACAGTATTCAGATAAGGCAGAGCTGGCATCATTGTGAAATTCACTATGCCCTTTTGTTTCCAAAAAGTACAGGAAAAAATGAAAGACTTGTTTCCTTCAGGCCGGAAGTTTCTTTTGGGCTGTAGCATAAATGACAAACCTCCACAGTTAAGTTCTTCAAGGTGGGCCCTTGTCAAAGTGGAGGTAGCAGAGCATTGCCACTGCTCTTCGGAAAACTACATGGACAGGTTCCTTGCCCTGTACGGACCACAGAAAAAAATTAATAAATACTTTGAATTAGTTGGTGATCCTTGCTGCCTGCCTGTTGGTCTGCGCAGACCAACTGTTACGTGGTGATGAGTTAGCTTGAGGTGCTATGGGATTACCTGCAAACTTCAGTTTGACTTCAGATGGAGCCCATATGACTGTTGCGGTCTTTGGTCTGAGGACAGTAAAGGTGTAATTAACAATGTTAAGATCTATATCTGAATGGACATACTGTAAGACTTTTGAGTAGGTATAATGTCCTTGATTCACACAACAGCAGTAACTGGAAATCTTTTAGATTCTGTCTTCCTTCCCCCAGTTGAATTTTGATGTTGAATAGAGAGTTCCAGCTCTTCTTTTATTCTATATTAAAACAGCAGATAGCATGTTGATTGTATTCTGGGCTGCTTTGTGTCCTTCAGTATTGGTGCAATTTGTGTTGAACGCAGCCAGCTAAATTGCTTCAGGTCCACTCTCCTGAGGTTTGTTTGATGTGTCTGTACTTGTAAACTGGGTAATTGGTATATGGAAATTAAAACATGAGTTCTCACATCTCAATTCTTAGCTGGTAGTAGCTCAGTATGCAGGTTAAACACATGCAGAGAGGATACTGGGACCTTGAAGAACATGCTTACAAAAGAGTTGGTAAGAAATAAACTTCGCAATTGCTTTTCTGCCGAGACCTTTCGGAGCAGTAGGAGTGGACAATGTGGATGGTCAGCTTTGTCTGCTTCCTTAGGGCTTTCAGGTGAGTCAGCGCCACGAGCAACAATAATTGGAGGCTTGTGGCTTTCCATATTGGTGACTTCAGTGACTCATTACGCATCACTAAGTAAAAGAGTTACAGTGGATATCTGATGGATCCAGTTTGCTGAGACTAGCCAGGTTCAGATACTTGAATTATCTTGCCACAGACTGGCTAACAAAAAGCAGCTGGTATTCATTTTCAGGGCCCCAAACTGGGGATGAAAAATCAAATGGCTTGGCAGCTCCAACTGTAAAAAGAACTAGTTTTCCTTCAGCGGCCCATATTAACCTTGAGGAACATAAATCCCAGATTATGGCATAAAATACAGTAGTGTAAATACTCCACTCAGCTCCTAATGTACCTAGTACTCTGTTAAAGGTTACGAGCCAAAAGGAAACTTCCTAGTATTAAGGTTCTACAGTGTGCACAGAGATTTTGAACCAAGTTCTAATACTTTCTGCAAAATAATAGCCTGTTTCCCTAAAAGAGGAGCAAATACCTTTTGGGTCAAACAGTAATCAAATTAAATAAAACTCTCTTGGAGTCTCAGGTCAGGGTACAGGCGCATCGTAAATGTATTTGGCTGCTTTGGTAGACGTGTTGCTTGTACGGTGGAATCCATGCCCCCTGCCTGCATTTCTAACTGGGTCAGCATAATTTAATATGGAGCTATGACAACAAAGCCAGAGGTGAAGTTGTTCTAACTTTGTAGTCTATGTGACTGAAAAACATTATTGTTTTTCTTAGAAGGACAATTTGGAGCTTTGTGGGAGCTTTGGTAATTAGGTAAATCTCAAAACTGGGTGCGGGGAAGAACGAGTCTACCTAGAACATACACTGGGGAGGGGGAATGGCTGGGTAATAATCCACGATGCTTGTAACCTAGTAGGAAGGGTTAATTTCGACCAAACATTTGGTTAAGTTTGGCATCGATGTAAAATCTTTTTGCACTTCCAAAAGAAATACAGGGGATCATTGTGCACAGCATCACTGGGTTTAGTTCTTTCAGTTGGGATTTAAGTAGTTGCATTCAGACCGTTGTGATGCTGTCCCAAGACTTTGATTTAGTAGTCCCAGAATTTTTCCTTCATGTATTGTGATTTGCTTGCAACTCATGGAGTAAGTTAGATGCACTTTGAAAGCGTGAACAGGTAGAACAGTGGAATCACCTTCTATCAGTGTCCCTTTGTTTTTGACTGAAGCTGTACAAGAACAAGTAGAACAATAACATCAGTCTAAGCTTCAACTTTGCACATACAAACAAATTATATTCCTATGCAAACATGGAATATTTAACTTCTAATGTTAAGCAAAGATACGCCGTTAACAACCTTAACAATCTCAAGTATTGTATACAAACAGGCACTTCATTTTTTTTTTCCTGCCCAAAACCAGCCCTGCGTTTTCATGTGCATTGCAGTATTTCATGCTCGTTAAAAGGTATCAGAGAAGCAATAAGGAAAAAAGGCTAGTAAAGCGATTTCTAGGGAAGAACAGTGTTTACTTCATCAATGCAAACACCTTTTCCTTTCCCTGTATTGCACCCGCACCTACATTGTAAAGTATTTAAACTATACTCTAGGGTGTGCTCATGTGTGAGAGGGGGAGGTATTAGTTAAATTCAATCCAGCTGTTGGAACTGGGCCAATGGTTTGGTTTTTTTTTTTCTGTCAGTTAGGCAGGTGGAAGTAGCCTGGAATTGACTTGCAAATGCTAAGCTCTCCGGGTACCCTGTATGTTTAATCAAGCTACTTTACTATCACAGCTATGTATTCAGGGTAGTTCTTTCCTGTAAGCTTGTGTCTTCTGGTTTTCTGAGACCAGTTGCTGTAATGTTGAGAGGCAAGACCAGAAATAAAGAATTTAAATGACCAGTTATCTTTTAATGAAGTTTATAGGTGCAGAAAAATGAGAATGTCAGTGAACTGAATGTCAGGCCTGTAACCAGTGGTGTCCCTCAGGGGTCAATACTCGGCCCAGTCCTGTTCAACATATTCATCAACAACCTGGACGAGTGGACAGAGTGTATCCTCAGCAAGTTTGCTGATGATACCAAACTGGGAGGGCTGGCCAACACTCCAGAGGGCTGTGCCACCATCCAGCGTGACCTGAACAGGCTGGAGAGCTGGGCAGAGAAGAACCTATTGAGGTTCAACAAGGGCAAGTGTAGGGTCCTGCACCTGGGGAGGAAGAACCCCAGGCACCAATATAGGTTAGGGGTGGATCTTCTGGAAAGCACTACTGAGGAGAAGGATCTGGGAGTCCTGGTGGATAGTAAACTTTCCATGAGCCAGCAATGTACCCTTGTTGCCAAGAGGGCCAATGGAATTCTGGGCTGCATAGGGAAGAGTGTGGCTGGTAGGTTGTGGGAGGTCATTCTCCCCCTCTACTCTGCACTGGTGAGGCCACAACTGGAATACTGTGTCCAGTTCTGGGCTCCCCAATTCAAGAGAGACAGGGAACTACTGGAAAGAGTCCAACGTAGGGCAAGTAAGATGATTAAGGGATTAGAGCACCTCCCTTATGGGGAAAGGCTGAGAGCTGGGACTCTTTAGCCTGGAGAAGAGAAGGCTGAGGGGAGACCTTATCTATGTTTACAAGTACCTAAAGGGTAGGTTGAAGGATGATGGAGCTGGACTCTTTTCAGTGGTTTCCAGTGACAGGACGAGGGGCAATGGGCACAAGCTGGAACATAGGAAGTTCCATTCAAATATGAGCAAAAACTTCTTTATGGTGAGGGTGACAGAGCCCTGGAACAGGCTGCCCAGGGAGGTTGTGGAGTCCCCTTCTCTGGAGATTTTCAAGACCCGCCTTGATGCAGTCCTGAGTAATGTGCTCTAGGCAATCCTGCTTTGGCAGGGGAGTTGGACTAGATGATCTCTAGAGGTCCCTTCCAACTCTGACAATTCCGTGATTCTGTAATTTGTTCTCTCTTTTCCACTTAATAGCTGAACTTTCATAAGCAACTAAATGCACATTTTACCAAAGTTCCTGGAAACTTAGGTTTTGTATCCAGAGAGCAGCCAAAACTGACATTAGTGTGTAGCGTTCATCTTATCAGGGTGAGCTTGGCTTTCCCACTTCTGCGGGCTAGCTGCAGGCTGATGCACGCTGGTCGGCCAGCGGGAGAGCAGGGGTGGCCAGCTAAGTGCTTGTGGGGCAGCTGGCAGGCCAGCCATGCTGGCAGCATTGATATGCTGGCTGGCATAAAAACATCTGTTTCTTGCCTCTCCATCTCTGATGTTTTCTGGACTTGTTCCTGTTGCAGTGAAAGTGGTGTAAATGTGTTGATTAAAAGATGATGCTCCTCAGGTATCCCACTTAATGAAGTGGCTGGTCTGGGTGAGCACAACACTGAGCTCCAGGTCTCGTTGTTATAGTGGTAGGTAGATTTTTAGTCGTTAGATGGTTATGCTTTCATCTTCCCTCTAACACAATTGGCATAGCTTAAAATGGTTAAAATGTTTAAAATTCATGCCACTTACTGTTGCAGCAATTGATTATTTTTTTCTGTATAGAGAATCTATGTTATTAAACATCTTGTACATGAAACTTCATTTTTAATTTCATTTAAGAATATTTATCCCAGCATAACAAAGGAAATGTAATGACTTGAGCTTCTCACTAGTTGTATCATTCATACATTTAAATAGTTTTGATTTTCTGATTTGTACTGTAACTGGGGATGAAGTATAATCAGGTATCCAGAATTTCTTGTCTCTGAAAATGAGATACTTCAGGGACTTAAAAGTGCTTGTAATCGATTAAGATTGATTTTTGTATTTTTTATTTTTTTTAGATATGAAGTAGAAATTTTGAATTAACAGAAAACCTAAGACTAGTCCCAATATCTCATTATGAATGAGATCTAACTTGCATAAAATAGTATACCAATGTTTTAAATCATTCTTTCTTAAATAGAAGGACTATTCTGACTGCTGTGTCTTAAATGTGGTTTTGTCCTTTTGAATTAACCTGAGTTTTCGTCTTGTATAACTTTGGTAGAGTTTTGTTTTGATTTGTTAGGTTGGTTTTTTTTCCCCCAGGAAAAGCACACTACATCATGTATTTGCTACAGAGGGTCTTGGAAAATGTGTGACTTTGTTCTGATGAACGTTGGACAGGTACAGCTGATTGGTTTCAGGATTCTTTCTTTGATTTTTTTTTTTTTTTGTTTGTTTGTTTATGGACACTATATCAGTTGCCTTTCCAGGTAGCTTAATGTATTTTACAGTTAAATGTTTTCTTTGTTAAACAAAGGCTGAAGAAGCCAGAGAAGCTTGCTAGACTTAATTCTCTGCTTTACAATCTCAATGCTATTCAAAAATTCAAAGTAATCTTTTTTTTGTTTGTTCACCAGGAGGGTGTGGATGGGCTGTCTTAAGACATCAAGTGGTAGTGTTACAGCAATGATACTTGCTCTTTAAGTGAGCATCTTGTGCACCTTTGTACAGGGTTTCACAAACGATACTTGTGAAGTATGTGTGGTTGAGGCAGAGGGGTCCCAAATGTTTAGTCACTTAAATATAGTTCTATGAATGTGCTGGCAGTAAGGGTTACTGTTACACTGATAATTCAGAATTGCACAGGGTTATCTTTAGCCATTGCTTATTGATATCAAGAGTTTTATGTGTAGTTCTGTCTTCTGTCATAAACCAAATATCAGCTGAAAAATGAGGAAGACATTTCCCTTCTCCACAGGTGGCTCTGAAATTGAGCTTTGAGTTTCTTGTCGGCCTCTTGTTGGAAGAGGGGTACCAGAGCTGAAACGCTGATTTGATGAGGAGGGCTGTATTCTGTGTCACTTCTGCGCATTGAGTGTGTCAAAGGCCGTTTTGCAGGGACTGAGGCATTCTTTGAAGCCTTGTATTGAGCGTTGACTTGAGGCTTGCTTTATTTTCAAGGTCCAGTTTCTCTTAAATCTCTTGTCTTTTGTCAACTTAGCATTTTTGTGTTCTGTATCGGCCCAAAACAAGGTTCCCTTACAGCCCTAATGTGTAGTGATTTTTTTTTTTTAATTGGCATATAAAATTAATTTCAGTTTTGATACTGTGATGGAAGTAGGGATTTTTCTTTCAAGTGGAAGGTGTTAAGGAGAGATTCTTGGCACATAACACTTGGTATCTGGCTTTGGAAGGGTGTTCAGAAATTCAGGGTAGAAGTCAGAACACAGATTTATCTAACAGCATCTAGTAGATTTTTTTTTTGGTTCTTTTCCTGGTTTATTTTATAAAATAGCAAAATGCTAGGGAAATTGAAATGAGAAATACTGCTGAACATCTACTTTTGGCTTGTTACAAGACTTAAGGGTACTTGGTGCATTACTGTGGTTGTGTCAGCCTGTCAAACGCACTAGTAAGTAATTGTTCTTCACAGATGGTGAACTGAGGAGAAGAAATCTCTTGTTGCAAAAGCCTTATGAACTTGAGTCTGACTTGAGTGGTATTAACAATTGAGCTTTAATTGTAGCACAACTTGGTAAGTGTTCTATGTTCTAGTTTCTTAATAGTGTATGCAGACTGATGGTTACTATCTACAACTTTTACTTTCTGCACGTTGAGTATGGTGCATTAATATGTCTGTTTTGGAGCAGCCTCACAGTTCAGATTCTGCAGGAATAAACTGTCATTGGTTTGGGTTTTTTTTGCGATTTGTAGGATTTTGCCTATGGGAAGTTTTCCCTTTCTGAGATTTGGAGTCTGAGGTTTTTTTATTCAGTGGAACAGTTCAGATTTGTCCTAGGGGAAGTTTTGAGATGTGCTGTTTCAGTGCGACATGAAATGACTTGTTTGAGTGCATTAAGCTGAGAAGTGACTGCAGTCAGATGCTGTGGATGTCAAACACTGCATTAGATCCGTTGGTAACATTTCGCTAGGCTTCAGCTTGTGTTGCATATATGGACTTTAGCAGATGGTTGTCTTCCCAGCCTGAAAGCTGGTAATGAATCCATGGGCTTAAGTTGCAGAATAATTTTGTCTCTTCTGTCTGTTTTAGCTGACCTGTGTTAGCTGGGGAAAATGTTTGACCTTTCTACTGCTGTATAAATCTCTTGTAAATGTCTATCACTTCCCTCCATGCCGGGGCTTGCAGGTAGCAGAAGAGAGTGTTATTCTGCTTACAGTGGTAATGCTTCCTTAAAGGGAGCCTTGCGGTGGTACTTAAGACTGCTTTTTTTATATGCTGTTGTATTATAGTATGTTTACTGCTTGTGAGGCTGTAGGAAGGTGCTGATAACCTGCTTTATTTCTAAAATGTTTCATCTGAAACACAAGCATTAAATACCTACCTTTTAAGAAATGCCAAATCAGGACAAAAAAAATAACTGGATCATTGAACTCTGTTTTTTTGGGAATAAAATTTGGGCTTTAACCCATCCTCTTGCCCTGCTCAACAGATAAGATTAGAAATTGTATGTATTAGTCTGCAAGTTTTAAAATAAAACTTTCAAAAGTCCAGCAGGAGAGTCCACTATATAACATGGTGCTATATGTGTACCTACATTTCCAGTCATCAAATGAGGCTGAAGCATGTTTTTGGCCTTAAAAGCATGGTCTCTCAATGCAAGGATAGCCAAATTTCAGACATTCTGAGGTCTGTTGTAGAGCAGTCCATCACTAGTGTGGACTAGTCCATCAGCTCCTGTTGTAAAGAGGAGAAAATCAAGATGGGGAACAAATCCCAATTAAGTAGCAGGCATAAAACTAAGAAATCAGGCCATTTGCAAGTGCATACATGTGTTTTTCATGCACAGTATGCAGTGGTTATCTTGTATCTCAGGGACATGAAGTGGAACACTAGTATCATCAAGTTAGAAATAATGCCAGCAGATCGTGGTCATGATCCAACCATGAACTGCCAGCATCGACCACAGGCTCTTTGGGAACTTCATTCCCATATATTTGTAGGAAGACTATAGACCTAACACTGTACTATTGATTCTTGGATGATCCTAGTGATGCTGACATGCGGAATTTTTAAAGATGTACCAACAGGAAACTTTGTGAGATTTGGACCCCTTAGTTCAGTGGGGGCCAGATAAAACTCATCAGTCTGTGATGTTGAGGCTCGGTGATAATCTCCAGTTATCAACCTACTTGCTCTGTGAATTGAGAAGCAGCTCTGGACTTAGTGGTGAGTACTGCCTCTTCTGCCTTTTAAAGGAGGAAGGAAAAAAAAGATGATGTACCAGAGCTGCTTTGAAAGAGAAACTACATATAATAAGTTTAAAGGGAAATACAAAAGAACAGCTAAAAGGGTAAAACCCAGGTAGTATGGAGATTGCCTTAATGCGTGAATTAAAACTCAGGAAATGTATGCTTCTAGTCAGCAAAAACATCCACGTAGTTGATAACTTTTTTTTTTTTTTAAAGAATCTTTATAAAGAGTGGTACCTTTCTCAATGAGGAAAAGATGAGAGATTCTTGCACAGTAAATGTAAAACCATGATGGAGTAGTCAAATATTTTGAACGATCAGTTTGATAAAAGCGAAAAACTAGTAAAAAAAATATTGAGACAAAATTGCAATAGGGTAGGATCTGTGGGGCTCAAATAATGGAAGTATGAAGCAAAGATAAAACCCTAATTGAAAAGCTGAGTGAATTATTTGCCTTTAGAAAGCAGCTTAAAGTCTTCCCAGTAGAGTCTTTATGGATGGATGACTCTGAGTAACTGTCTTTAGTCAAAGCATTGTTAGAGGAGGTTTTAGAGTAAATGGATGAAATGAATAGTAATGCCTTGCCTGGGACTGCACTGTATTTGTGTTTTTTTTCTAAACCAGAAATATTAAGCTGCTGAACTGTTGAACACAGCATATAGTCTTTCGTAAATCTGCCTTGCTTCCAGAAGAATGGTGGATGGCAAATGTTATCATTGTCCCCTAAAGAGCTTCAGATTTGATCTGACTTTTCTGCTCAACAGGAAATATTCTAGAATGTTATCACTTGGATAAATGAAAAAAATGTAGGAGTCAATTGTAATTAGGGAGCAAATTTAAAAGTAAATTGTGCCTTGCATCCATTAAATTTCAAATCTGGCACATACAATACTGGATTTTTGGGAGAAAATGCTAATGGACAATCAAGGTAATTGATTTGTCTTGTGATGGGGTTCCCCTTATAATTTAAGATCAGTAGGAATAAAAGATTAGATTTTAAGGGGAAGTGTGACAATGTTACTAGTGGGAAAATCTGTAAAGGACTTTGGTGTCTAGCACATTTGGAATGATCAAGAAAAGGAGGTTTTATAGCAGAAATCCAGCCAGAAAGCCTTGTCTAACTACGTTTTTCCGTTGAAATGCAGAGTTCATGGGGAAGAAGGACTGAAAAACATTTTTAGGCTATTTAGTGCCCTTACATTTGATGAAGTTTTTAAGATAATTCAAATATAAAATTCTAATATAATGAAAAACTTGAATGACTGGTCTAGCCAGTTACATGCAATGACTTTTCAGGTTCTTCATTTGTCCATTCCCAACCTACCCAATGTTCTCCCATTCCCCAGCAATCCAGTCCTGTCATACTGAGCTGCTGCAGCAGGCTCAGCTGGGCCCAAGAATCAAACAGCTTAGCAAAGTAATGAGTAAATCAAATGTACCTCTGGTAGATCATAGAATCATATAATGGTTTGAGTTGGAAAGAACCTTAAAGATCATTGAGTTCCAACCCCCCTGCCATGGGCAGGGACACCTCCCACTAGAGCAGGTTGCTCAAAGCCCCATCCATCCTGGCCTTAAACACTCCCAGGGATGGGGCATCCACAACTTCTCTGGGCAACCTGTTCCAGTGCTTCACCACCCTCACAGTAAAGAATTTCTTTCTAATATCTCATCTAAATCTCCTCTCTTTCAATTTAAAACTGTTACCCCGTGTGCGATCACTACACTCCCTGATAAAGAGTCCCTGTCCAGCTCTCCTGTAGGCTCCCTTCAGATATTGGAAGGCTGCTATGAGGTCTCCCCGGAGCCTTCTCTTCTCCAGGCTGAACAACCCCAGCTCTCTCAGCCTGTCTTCATAGGGGAGGTGCTCTAGCCCTCTGATCATCTTCGTGGCCCTCTGCTGGACCCGTTCCAACAGGTCCATGTCCTTCCTGTGTTGAGGACTCCAAAGCTGGACACAATATTCCAGGTGGGGTCTCACAAGCGCAGAGTAGAGGGGTGGAATCACCTCCTGCGACCTGCTGGCCATGCTTCTTTTGATGCAGCCCAGGATGCGGTTGACTTTCTGTAATGAGGATTTGCTTTGTTTAAAGTAGTATAGTTCATGCTTGTGGATGTAAAAGGAGAATTGTGTCTGTGTTTACTTGAGTGAGTTGGTTAATTAAGCCATGAACAGAAAGGCAAGCCTTTCTTACTCTCAGGTCAACCTAAAATAATTAAATGAACACTGCTATACAAACTGTTTGGGAATGGTGAAGCTAAGATAATGTTCTAAGCACTGTAACTACATTCTGTATATGTTCATGGTGTGAAGTCTGCTCATTTCATTTACCTGTGTTTGAGCTTTAGCACATTTGGTATTTCCTCTGATGGATCATGGAGAGTACTGGTGTTTTCTCCGTACTGCTGGTTTTCACTGTTACTTTTGGGCTTAAAGAAGTTATTTGTCCTAACTCAAAAGGAGCGTGATATTAGCAGTGAAGGTCAGTAACAAGGATAGGACATAGAAAGTATTTTAAAAGGCTAATTTTAGTTAGTGTGGGTGATCTTTCTAGGCTGCCAGCAGTCATATAGTCCTGATTTTCTCTGAATTGCATTCTGATGGTACATGCCTTTTCCACTGATTGTAAAATGAACCTAGGGAGATTGTCTTCACTAGGCTAAAATTGTTGTTTCTCAATCTTGTGATCTCTTTTAGCTAAGAGGCATAGCAGCATTGTAGGGAATGCGTCTTGAGTGCGCAGTATCTTAAAGGAGCTGAGATGTTTATGGGCTGGTTTTCCTTTACAGTGTTTAGGCTGTAGATCCTAAGTAGACTCAGTGCCACTGTACTTCTTTGTTTCCTTTTGCCACAAGCTGAATCTGTCTTGATTGCATTGAGCTCAGTCATTTTCTGTCGCTCATGGTTGGTTTTTGGCCAGATAACTGGCATAGGTTACGTCTTTAGTTTGTGAATGTAATCATATGTGAATGTGAGACTGTCTCACCTGTATTTACTGCTGCTTTTGGTGTGCACATATAAATGCTTGGAGAGTCATTACAATGAAACTCTATGAAGAAGTCAATGTTTTCTGCCTTTGGGATACTTATTGTGGTTTATGACAAAGCTTTCTGTAAGGTGTGTAATCTTGGAAAAGAAAATAGCAACCAAAAAAACCCACTCAAAAACCCACTCAACCTTTCCTAGCAAGATGCACAAGTCACACTGTTTTCCTTATCTTTTTGATGAATAGCTACACTTTTGACCTAGAAACAACTGATTCCAAAACAAAACACTTCTTTCTTTACATACAAATCTTTCTTATTCTTTATTTACAGACTATGAGAAGACACAGAAATGAAGTTACAATTGAATTGCGGAAGGTGAGTCTGCTGTTGTTTATCAACTGTGTTACTTTGCTAATAATGCTCCGGTGTCTTAGCTAAATATTTTACCATAAGCTTTGCTTTATGGCCCCAAACTTATATAAAAGCGTTGTAAGTTTGTAGATAACTGACTGTGGATTCTAATGGTAGTTTTACTCTCCAAATCCTTTAGCTCAGTACAGCAGAACAGTACTGCTTTACTCCAGTGTATCGCTTGGAAATAATCCATATTCAGTTGCTGTACTAGTTCTCATATTATTACAGTGAAGCTGTCAGCTGTTCGAATGTTTTAAAGCCTCCAAACGGGAAAAGGGAGAGTTTTAGCATTTCGAAAGCATGTATGTTCTTTTATTTAGATTTCTGGAAATTACTACTTCTGTGCTGTAGAGGGAGTTAATTTTAGGGTCTGATTTTGGTTATATTGGGTAAATACCAATACAGCTGGGAAGATCACGACCATGAGGGGAGACCTAGTTCAGCGCTCTGCCTAAACACAGGATTTGTTAAACCCTTGTCATTCATAACACTTCCAACAACCTTTTGAAGCACCTTAAAGTTTTGCTGCTGGAGGACATCTCACAAGCTAAACTGCTCTTGGGCTATGTATGTAAAGAGAAGGGGTAAACTTTTATCTGCCTTTGAATACCTTCAGTATATTTGGAGACTGATACTGGCCCCCTGTAGTTTTATCGTGTTAAGACAAATTCAGTTCTTCATCCTTTCCTTGAAAATTCTGTTTCCTAGATTTTGACTTGTTGCTGCTCATCAGATCCAAATTGCCTGTATCTTTCTGGAAGTGTGGAAGTCTGGAAGGATGCAGGCCACAGCTGAGGTTTTAATGGGACAGTGGAAAAACAATTCTTAACACAGTATTCCTTTTTATATTGAGTATGTTGTTGACTTGCACTTGATTTGTTATCTGTTACACCCTTTGGACGCTTCCTGTAGTACCGCAAGGCAAGGGTATTTGTTTACGTTCTCTATTTGCATAGTTAAATAAATGCAGAAGTTTTAAATATGATTGCTTCTTGTCTTTTGAATTGCAGCTGCTTTTTCCAGACTTCCTTAACTTGAATTACCATTCTGTTCCCCAGTATGCTTCAAGGCCTCCCTACCTTGGTATCACCCATGTTTTCTGGTATTTTCATTAATGACTTGATTAAGTATGTGCTTCCAATATTCTAGATGCAGGTCAATCCCATTTGGGTCTCCCATTTGATGTGCATCTCCAGTTTGCCAGTTGAATCATTTACAGCCTGAGTGAGGCTTGCTTAGAAGTGCACACCCACCCAGTTTCACCTACATTTTCTTTTTTTTTTTTCCATTATTTGCAAACCAAGAGAAGACAAAAGCCTTACTAAAATCAAGTCGAAGTGTTTGTAGATAGAAATTAGCTTGACTTGTTTTTGAGAAATTTTGTCCGCACTTATAACCTGATTGTGTAGGAGCTACCAAAAATCTTGTGCTAGTATTTCTTGGGATCTTTCTACTCTTCTTAAAAAAAGAGACTTTTCCTTTTCTTTTTTCCAGGTCTTGTAGGTAAACTTTTGTATCTCATTACAATATCAAGAATAAATATTTGTAAGATTCATCCCGAGACTAAGAATTAGTTGAAGACACCTAATTGGACCCAGATGACTAGAAAAAAAATAATCTTAATACTTACATGAGCATGATGTGTCATCTAAAAATTGTTTAATGCTTTCATATTTTCCTAATCAAAGAAACAAGCTGAAAATGTCTGGATGTGTAGCCAGCTTAAGCTGGCTATAGGCCTCATCAGTACTGGCAGATGACTGAGGTTTGGAGAAACCTGCCATTGTATGTAAAAGCAGCTATCAAATGAAAAACGAAATTAGCTAATTTTGGCTTAAAATGAGATTTTGGTAATTAGTTTTGATACCTAAATTATCAGCAGTTGAAGTTTATGCTGACATGTTAGAGGCCCTCTCTGATCAGAACTCCGTGTAAAACTCACTGATGAACTGTGAAATTTGCTCCGGGAAGAGTAATTCGTAGCACTTGGGCAGCCTATGCCTGCTAGCAAAGCGGTGCTGGAAAAGATGGCTTAGCTAATGCAGCATGTCCTCATGCATCTGGTTAGAGACTGCATGCGAGCGTTTCAGTGCAGTCTTTGGAGAAACCTTTGCAGTGCAAAGTGAGAATTTTAATTTAATTCTCGTAATTGGTTTTTGTAACGGGTCACAATTTCAAGGCCATTTTATTACAGAAGCACGGTGGGGAGCAAGTTATACGCTTAAGACAAAGGTGTGTCTGTGTGGAAGGAATCTTGCATGTGCCAGTAATACGTGAGTTAAAATGAGGAAGAGGAAGCCTATGAGCTGCTAGCGACTTTTCACTGAAAACTGCACATGCACAGATCAGTTACACACTTAGAGAAGCCTTAGCGCTGGATGTAGGTCAGGCTGTAAATCAAGAGTGAACAGCAGCTGCAGAACTCTTAAACGCAGGAAGTTGGCGTTCTTCTGGAGTGTTTGCTGAACATCTTCCCCTGCAGAGAGACCAGAAGAAATCTACTTTAATAAGAGATTCAGCACATGTCGGAGTTGTCGGTTTGCAGCAACTGAGCTGGTGCTGGTGGGAACTGGTTTGCTGTGGGAGCTCTGTGGCAGATGTGAGGCCATTGCTTCTGGTCCAGAATTAGGACTGAAATGTAAAGGGATGTATTTTATTAAGCTCCAGCAGTGGAAAGGACAAGCAGTAATATCATTGCTTCAGTCTTCATCTTTATGGCTAACACTGGTGTGAGTGTGCCAAATTCAGGAAATGTTTGTATTGATACGACCTTAGTAATCCACCAGTGCCCCTTCAAAATAAAGGGGTATCTTCCTTTTTATCCCAGCTATCCACATGCTGAGTGTGCACCTGGCTTTTGAAGGAAACAGACAAACTGAGCATATTCTTGATCTGTACAGTTAAAGCACTACATAGTCATGGGTTTGTCTTTTGGATCAACTTTTGTATAAATATTAAATGAATGGAGCTGATGAAGTTGCTTACATCTCTGTTTTGTAAGATGAAATAAATAAAAAAAAATCACAGCTTTGAACGGTAGTAAACAATTTCTGCATGCATTAGTGTGAGGTATTTATTCTTTTGAGATTACAGATATCAAGGTGCATTTGCAACACATTCTATGTTTCAAGAAGATATTATCTCTATTCACTATCTTCACACCACAGCTCTTATGCAGAAACAAACTTTACCTGTTTTTTTTTCCACTTTTTTTTGTTTTTTGTTTTTCTTTTCCCAGTCACCTAAGATTTGATTAGGAATTGAACTAAAAAAGCTATCTCTGACATAAAAGGGTAGCAGTCATCTGGCAGAATCCTGGTGCAGGCATGGCTTTTGGCACAGAGAGCCAGTCAGATGACACTCCTGATGGTCAGGTGCCCTTTTCTGATTCCATGTTGGCCTTGCTGAACGTGTGTTTTACGCATTTTGGGAGTGGACCTGCTATACTTCTGGAAGGATGGTCTCGGTCTCTGGCTATGTTGTTAGTTCAGCAGCGGGCCTAAGAGCTTAAAACATAGCTGTCTCTCTTTCCAGACAGACAAGATGACAAGTTTTGGTGATGGAGACTGTCTCAGGATTTAGAATTTAAACTTCTCAGTGTAGTGTCTCGGTGAAGTCTGATTTAGAACGTTTATCACTTAATTTCAGCATCAGAGAAACCCAAAGGCAGTTCTGTTAGCAACAGAGAGCCTAGAATTAATTGGCTAACCTAGCTGATTAGTCTCACTCTAAAGGGGATTGGGTTCGTGAGTAATGGTTAGGATTCAGTTTTATAAGGTTCGTGCCTAAATGAAGCCCGTAACTCCATTGCTGCGAGAGAGCCTTTTGTTCTAGGTGCTTGTGTGCTTAGGTAGTCCTTAGCCGGGTCAGTGCTATGGTCATTGAGTTAGATGCCACCCTACAAAGGAAGCCTTAACACTTCTAACCTCAGCAGAAACAGAGGATCCTGTCCTCCTTTAAGGCCTGCTAACTGGAATCCTAAGAACTTCCAGCATCTCTCACACGGTTTATTTTTGACTTTCTTGGGAAACTCAGCTGCCTCTGAGAGCTCATAGACATGAGCTCATGAAAGCTCTAATTGCCAATTAAGTTTGACACAAGACAAAGCAATTATTTGCCAAACAAGTGGTGAATTATGGAGCCATGAGCATATGTGGTTTTTACCCATTTCTTGGGCATACTGTACTTGTTCCTGCTCTGATCTTTCTTATGTAAGATTATTTATGTCTACAGTAGCTCCAAAGCTGATGAGGGGTCTAGAGCACAAGTCTTATGAGGAGCAGCTGAGGTAACTGGGGTTGTTTAGCCTGGAGAAAAGGAGGCTGAGGGGGGACTTTATTGCTCTCTACAACTACCTGAAAGGAGGCTTTAACAAGGTGGGGATTGGTTTCTTCTCCCAATAAACAAGTGATAGGGCAAGAAGAAATGACCTCATGTTGCACAGGGGAGGTTTAGATTGGATATTAGGACAAAGTTCTTCACAGAAAGGGTTATCAAGCATTGGAACAGGATGCCCAGGGAAGTGGTGGAGCTATCATCCCTGGAGGTATATAAAAGACAGGTGGATGTGGTGCTGAGCAACACAGTTTAGTGGTGGTTTTGGCAGTGTTAGGTTAATGGTTGGACTCAGTCTTAAAGATCCCTTCCAATCTGACAATTCTATGAAGTAGTGAGTCTTGAAGAAAGGAGCCTGTCTCTATCTTGCTGGGAGAGCTAGGCTGGGAAAAATCTTTTGCTGGTTCTCAGGAACTTTGAGAATGCAAAAGGAAAAAAAAATAAATCCACATGTTCAGGATAGTAAAACTTGCTTTAGTTATACATCTTTTGCGGTTCAATGGGAATACATAGCTTTTCATTCACTGTAAAGTACAAATTTTTTTTAGGCATAAGTCTACCAGCTTCAAAGAAACATCTGCAATCACAGGGAGACTGAAGCACGGTTAGCATGCTCCTCTATGGAGGCTTCTCTATCCAGTGTTAGTAGCACAAATTCTTGGGTGAAATCTTGCATCTACCTTGCCTTGATTGATTCCTTGAAGAAAAGACACTAGGAAGGAAGAGGAAGATTATATTCTCAATGTATTCTTCTGGAGACTAAGTTGAAAAGGGCTATGAAAAAGGTTCCTTGGAGCCTTGCTTGAGTCTATTTTAATAAGAGCATGCTTTTGCCTAACTTAATAGCCTCAGTCTTTGCAGTCTATGCTTGGGGATTTTGGGCCACACACTAGTGCACACACATGCATCTACTTATTTTTCATCAACCTGCTCATCTTCTGAGAAAGATGTGCCAAACAGAAACATTGTGACTGCTGTCCCTTGTCACAAAGGGAAGTCAGCAGAACTCAAATGTCGAAAAGTCACCTTTGTCTTCTAGCTGCCCATCTGTAGCTGTGCTCTTTATTTGAAGAACAATCTTGGAATCTGTTTGATCACCTTTGGATGCAAGGGACCTACTTCACTGAGCATGTAGGGTATAATTTTGATATCCATTGATTACAGGATCATCAGATTGACTTGTTCAGCCTTTATACAGGTTTACAGTTTTGTTTTTTTTTTTTTAAATGTCTGTAGGTTTTAATGAGTTCTAAGACAGTGACTAGAACCAACTAATGTTCCTTTTCTAGCCGTTAAAGAAATTGAATCTTTCCCTAGGTTCATCTCCAAGAGCTGGTACTAGAAATTCACTCAGGCTAGATAGCCCACCTAAGAAAACTTTTATTAAGTGGGTATTCAGTAGAGATTTTCAGAGCATCACTTTACCACAATGAGGTTGGCATGGGAGGCATTTTCTTTTTCTTCATGATGGACGGTGGCAGGTGCTCTCACCCACCGCCCCCCCCCAAAAAAAAACCCCAAAATTGGAGATCACATGTAAGTGAAACCTAGAAGTTCAGCTCGGTCTGTCACAACAGTGGTAACTTTAAAGGGATGTCAAGACAACCTGAATCTGCCTCCATCACTGTCCTGATGCTTTATTCTTTCTAGGATATAAGAGCAGAGGAAAGAACTCTTGTCATCTGCGAGTATAGCTAATGCTGGCTGGCACTCAAGTTCCTAATGTTGAGGTGTTCTTGAAGTTCTGTTCTTTGTCCACAGAGGACTTAAACACCTTGGCACAAAAGTTACTTTTGTGCCAAAAAAGCTTCTTCCTACTAGCCACTGAGTTCCTAAACCTTTCCCTGACCTGAAGAAGTGTTTTATAATGGTGTTTGTTACCTGAGGGCAAAGATGTTTTTGTTTATTTATTTTCCCTTTTGATCTTGAAGCTTTTCAATGAAACCGAGACACTTACTGGAGTTTTGCCATGTGTCAAATGCTGAAAAGCATGTATAAAATTACATTTAACACCTTTCACAGCTTCATTAGAGTATCCTATTGGCCATGTCCTATAGTACGAAGTGGAATGCAACACATAGTATAATGGGCATTCTCTTTGCCCACAAGGATTATTCTTCTGGTAATCATGTTGTCTTCAAAACATGTTTGCGTTGATAGGGATTTTTTTTTTTTGGAATCCTGGATTTGTATATTTACTGTTCATGCAGCCTGATCTTCCAACTGTCAGTGAAGCGTACTATGGGTCTTTGTCATCAAAAACTCTTAACCAGATCATCACACTGGGCAAGAAAGTGCACTCATGGCATCATTGCTGTTGTTTCTAACCATTTGGCATTTTTGCCCTGGCGTGTATGTCCGCATGCCTTTTGTTCGAACAGAAACCTGTTGTAGGGTGTTTTCTACCAGTATGTTGAGAAGCTCGTAACCAGCAGTCAGCTGCTGTTCATAAACTTTGAAATCTTATTGTGCATAGCACCTGTGGTTCAGGCAGTGATTGAGAATCTTCCTTTTGAAGGAGAGCTGCTTAGTTTTGTTGGTGACCCTTTATCAGGGATTACAGTCCGATGCCTCACCCTTTGAAAATGCTCTCTTGCCAGTCTTTGAACAGGGCAGCTATATCCAGGTATGCTCATTTATCTTCATTGTCACCACAGGAGCCTGCAGAAGAGGCTGCTGTTATGATTTAGGTAAGAAGTTTTGAGTTTGTTACAGTATGACAAAATGCAACCATTTTAAGGTCATGGCAAGCTGCAAATCATGTTCTTTTACCTTATGCAGGGGAATCTATCAAATTATTGTATACAGTGGTTTAGCTGTCCAGGAATTGGATGCTTTTGCAAACGGACAGAGCTGTTTCAAATAGCCTTAGAGCTGCTTTTTAGGACTAGAAAGTTCCATGGACACTTTGACTTTATAAGAAATGGTAATAAGAATTGCTTTTCCCTAGTAAGAAATTTGTAGTGCTTCTCAGTAAGTACTAGCCTGTCTGCTTCAGGCTGCTGTGGAAGCTCCTCTATATATGTTCTTGACAGTTGTTTTTCAGTCCAACCATCTGCAAACAGTGAGTAGCTGCAGGAACATTCTTGCTCACTCTTACTTTCCCTGGCTGAGGTCATTTTTTCTGGAGCCCGTTGCACCATATGACTGACAGCCTGAAGACGTTGCCTGCATTCACAGAAGTTCCAGCATCAACTTGTGGTCAGTTATGTCCTATGAAGTTCAGTTCTGTCTCTTAAGGATGGTAGAATATTTTGGCATTAGAATATACATGCTTACTCATACTTATTTTGGCTAACATTAACATTAGGAAGTATTCTCTTAGGCATACTCATGTTGCCAAAGGAATTGGATAGTTGTGTATGCAGGTATAAAAGGCTCTCTAAGGAGCTATTAACTTGCTGGAACGGGAGATAACTGGGCTCTTGGTTAGCTCAGTTATGGTGTGTCTTATGGCCATCTTTAACATGCAGCTACGAATAGAAGGCTTTTCAGCGTTGCTCAGTCTTACCATGCTAAGATTTCTAATTAGCCTGATGCTGTTTTCCTCTTGTCGAGGTACCATAGTGGAATTTAAGCCTAGATTATGTATGTTTGATGGGCCAGAGTTTGAAATGTCATTCCTTTGTTACCATCTTCACCATCAGTGGCTTCCCAGTGGGATGTCTTTATTCCTGATAGCCGCAGAACAGTTAGTTGGAGCTCCATTTTATTTCACCTCTCAGCCTACTGTTGCAGTTAGGAGAACAGTCCTTCAGTGTGTGTTCATCTAGGGATTCATTGGACTCTTCTCCAGGTAAATGGAGTTTTTTGTGAGTAGCACTATGTACTGTTTGGAGATACACACTGCATCAACATACATATGCGTGGACAATTGCTTGAAGGAGAGACACAAGTTACCTGTTACTGTTCTTCTGTATCTGAGCGTTCATTTACACCCTGCCCTTCTTTCCTCTTTGCCAAGTCCCTGAAAGTTTTCTAGGGAGTTGGAAGAACTTAAAAAAGAAACATGTTCACCACCCATTTTATGGCCACAAGCAGAGGGAATTTGCGCTTGCCCCTCTAAATACTATTCAACCAAATTATTTCAGCGAACGATACTTGTATAGAAGTGCGCATGCTGTGAATAAACATGATGAGTGTATCAAATAATGGTTACTGGCAGGTAGTCTTTCTGAAGTTCTTCAGGTAAAGTGGAATGGAATAATCAAGTGCTTTGTCCACTGGCGTGCTCTAGACTTACTGCCTGGTGTTTGTGGAAGGTGATTTTTCAGCTGTTTGGTTGCTGAAGGCCATTCAGGTCTTTCCTGCCATTCTGTGAGGATGCTGTTCAGTCACCCACAGTGGGACTCTTGCTTTGTTCCAGCTGTATTCTCTGTATTCCAGCCGCTGCCATCCTGGTATTTCGGGATGTTTGAGAGAAGATCTCAAGATAATCTTCATTCTTGCTTTCTGGAGTAACTGGGCACCATAGCCCTCCAACAGAAGCACAACTCTGACAAACACTGATCACTCAAAATGATGTAATTATATATGTTGAAAAGACACACGTCTCTATAGAGGGATATGCATTCATATTCAGTACCACAGTTGTTGAAGTGTGACTTTGTTTTTTGCATCTAAAAACTTCTAGATCTTTCAAGCTAGAAAATGCATGATGTGGTTTGAACTGTTTGTGGTTAATATCTTTTTGGGAGGAAAAGTATTGAGGGTGGAAGTAACACGCATGAGCCCCCATGTATGTGAATATTGAATATTCTTATCCATTTTAATAATATGATCTTTGTTCTGAATGGATGCCATCTATTTAATGTCAACATAATTGAGAGGGCTTTGGCCTTATTTAAGTTTCCACTTAAAATAGCAGTGAAGTGATATGACTTTAAATGGCTCTTGCATACCCTTTGCATTTTGAGGGATTTTAGTTGAAGCTCTCTGAGGTGCATCCATCCCGTGCCAGTGCAGATGCTTTTGTGAGGAGCAACGTGGAATGGCAGTATACCAGTTCCTATCCCCAAATGTGGAGGCAGTTCCTTAAGCTCAGAAGATTCAGGAATCTACTAACATGGTGGTGTGAAACACCAAAATGGGAGAATCTACTGTTTGAGCTCTTAAAAAGCTTTACATTTTTTTTACTGACGGAAGAAACCTGAAAATAACAAATGAGATAATGTGACATTTCCTAACTAGAATTTTCTTTTCAGTAAGTTCAATAAAAATAGTTCATTTGCGAAATTCGCGACTATTCTAGGTATTTCATCATGTTTTGAATCAAAGGATCTTCAAGAGGCATCTAAAAGGCTTTTTTTACAGAAATTTAAAATAAAGGATCACCTCTCTGTATTGTAAGGTGTTGCGGAACACGCAGTTGAGCACGGCTGAGACCAAATTATTTGGTTGAGAAATAAGTAGATATCATGAGGTGAATCAGTGTAGATAACAGTTCTTACATCAAACGTATTTTAGAAAAACCCTGCAAAGCTCTTTCCCTGGATATTCTGAGCATGAGATCTAGAAAATCCAGCCAAACATTTTAGAAGGAACAGAATTGGAAAACCTTGCCTTGTACCACAGTAGTTTGCTGCTAATGACAAAGAAACTCAGTCCTTCCCAGTAAATGATTTAATACAAAACATTTAACTTGCTCCAGCAGACAGTGGCGGCGGTTCTGCAGTAAGACCCCGGTTCCTTCAGACTCCACCTTTTCTGAAGACAGGGAGTGTCTGCTGGACCAGTGTCTGCCACCCTCATAACTACATACGTCTCCCTGTACATTCACACACGAGTGGACTCACTCACCACCGTGATTTGTGATGATACCTCTGGGTAGGAAGAGGACAGTTGACTGAAGACATCAGGACCTTCTCCAGCTTCAATCCCTTTTCCTAGTATTGATTTATTTTGCCACAACAGCACAGCTGATCCTGTGGGAAACGTTCATCCGAGGCAGGAAGGAGCTGCTCCCTCCACGGGTGGATGTGTGTAGTAGACGTGCACTGGGGAGAAAAGCTGATATGGTCATGGTGAAGCCTTCTAGAAATGGGGTCCGGCCCCTGCAGTTGCCAAAGTATAGGCTATGGTTTAGACCAGCAATAGGAAAAGGAAGTGTACTTCAGCAAAGCCAGATTGAGTGGGGTTGAATGTTGTTTGCTCTTTGCTTAAAATGGCAGGGCCAAGTACTTGGTGTAGAAAAACACATTATAGATCTTTATGGTGAATCCATCCATCAGTGTTTACCTGCCTGATGCAGTTTGTCTGCAAAACACTATTTTCTCAGCATTTAACTGCCTGCTCGTTTCCATCTTCCTTCTCTCTAAAAACACCTGACAACAAAATGCCTTTAGTGCTTGTCTGTATGGATGTGCCCAGCGTACGTTGCCATTACGGCACAGCTCTGGAGAGGCTGCCGTAGCTAATCTGGGTGATCGCCTGCAGGCTTTTGGTATTTAGTTTCTGTACTTCAGCTTGACAAAAACTAAACTGTGTTAAGTTTGTGGAATGTTGTCTTCTGCATTAAAGGGGTACTTAATTATGGTGCTTGTTTATTGCTTTAACGTTCTCTAATCTGAAAAAAAAAACTTAATACATTGTTTGCTAGCCTTTCAAAGTGAGGCTGGAAAAGTTGGGGTTTTTTTTAATTCTTTTTAAAATGTCTAAAAAGTAAGCAAGTCCCAGAAATTTTGGACCTGAGGTTGCTGGTTTTTTTAAGAAAAAATAAAATACTGGGGACTCCTTCAAAATGTGATTCTGTTTAGAGGTTTTTGTTTATATTATAAGCAAGATATGATATAATACAATCTGTATAATCAGTACTGTCTGGCTATCAGATAATTGTTTGGTGACTGAAAAGCCTGCCTTTCCTTGCTAGTATAATGGATTTGTTTTAGGTGTTATAGCTGTTTGTTACACCTTTTTGATGTTTTGCTTTATTAGAGATTGAAATCTTAATGTACTTATTAAAAAAAAAAACAAACACAAAGCCACAAAAAGGTGTTCCGATATACATGCTGCATCATTATCTTCCTTGCCTTTTCTGCCTTTGATTGTACCTCTAGACCTACCAAGCAATAGATAAAGTCTAAAATTTAGAAAAGACCAGTTCATGCTTTTGCAATAATATTTTTAAGACATTTTAAGTTTGTAAAAAAGTGCATTTGGATACAGTTACAATTGATTATTTGATGGCTTTCCTTTTAAATTAGGGCTTTAAGTTCAAATATTCTAATTAAGCAAGGTAGAAATATTAAATGGGTACTCAACCACTGAAAAGGTAATTTTTTTCTTCAGTAATTCCTTGAAGGAGCTAAGGCTGGGTAGGGTGCTTTATTTTAAGTCAGAAATCAGACTAAGAGCAGGAGTGGGAAATGCTACAAGTGTCAGTGTACATGGAGAATGCTACTTTGCACACAAGGTGAAAATACATGTAACCAGGGAACTTTGAAGTAGATTTAGATGAAAACTAATCTTACACTGGAAAATAATTTCTGTTAGGTGTGGCTAAATGTTAATGTCATGCAGATCTGTATATTGTAAATGTTTTTTAGAAAATTGATACCCAAACTGTAAGTTTTGATACATGCAAATGTTATGGACAGTCATAGTTCTGTCTGTGATTAGCAAGCTGCTAGATTCTTACAGCTGAAATACTGCAAATTCTGTTTGCAGTTACAGTTACAGATGCCTTTTAAAAGAAAGCAATCTTACCTAAACTTTTATTTTGACAGGGGCCATTATATCATCACCCTGTACTAATAAGCATTAAGTGTCTTTATTTTTCATCATTCCTTTACAGAACAAAAGAGATGAACATCTTTTGAAAAAAAGAAACGTTCCCCAAGAAGAAAGTTTAGAAGATTCTGATGTTGATGCTGACTTCAAAGCAGTAAGTTCCTTGGTTCTGGAATTCTTATTAAAACTTTGGTGGTGTCTCAAAACAATGTATTCTGTTTTCACTTTCACAGTGGAAGTCTTGCAGGTATTTGAAAGCAAAATTTTGAACTGATACGCTGTTAAAATTAGTTTGTATTAAATGTTTACAAATAATATAATTTAGCAACAAAATTATTAAAGCTTTTTTTTTTTCTTTTCAAGCAAAACGTAACACTAGAAGCTATACTGCAGGTATGTTACATTTAAATTGTTGTTGTTGTTGTTGTTAAGTGTTCTGTGAATTTTAATTTTTTTCTGTTACCTGTTTTTTTCAGAACGCCACAAGTGACAACCCAGTGATCCAACTGAGTGCTGTCCAAGCTGCAAGGTAAAAATAAATAAAGGCACAGAAATGTATTTCCTACACACCTTCTATGATGAAAGTTACTTATTTTATTTTTACATTTAATTTCACAGAAAACTCCTATCCAGTGACAGAAATCCACCTATTGATGACTTAATAAAATCAGGAATTTTACCAATTCTGGTAAAATGCCTAGAAAGGGATGATAAGTAAGTATACTTTTACAAATGTTCACCTTTACTGAAAATCTGCATCCAAAAAATCATTTCATTATTTCAAATGAAGCTGAGGATTCATAACACCATATAATCTTACACAATGGATCATTTTCCATGATGGTAAACCATACATTCTCCAGGAGTACTTATTCTGCCACTGAAATGTCCTTTTATTTTTTCCAGCTTGCACAAGCATATCAGCTAATGGAGAAAACCGTACTAAATTCCTCATTGGGTTTGAATATTCCAGGCTTTTTTTTAAGAAACCTGTCTCAGACTTACTGTGTGTATTTGTGTGAAGGCACAGAACATGCCTGGTTGTGAACAGGGCTCTTCTCTTTGCTAGAATACTCATCATCTTTTTTGTTAGTTATTGGCTTAAGTTTCTTGCTTCTTTCATTCTCACTGCAAGGTGGGTTTCCTTCTGGCTCTGTGCTGCTCCCCCATGTGATGGTACCACACAGTGAGCATGCGGTCTGTTGTGATTCTCTGTTGGGAAACAAGAGCTTCAGTAAAGGAGGCAGAGAACACTGAGAATGTAGTTGTAAGAATTCGATGACATGTAAGAAAAATGCCATATTATACAATCTGTGCCCCTTATTCAGATAGGTGGGGATTAACACATTTGAGGTAAATGTTTTAGTCTATCTTTGGTCTCAGGCAGCCATAAATGTATTTACAGTATTTCCATTTTCAAGGTTATTTCTGCAGCCATGAGGGCTAGAAACTTCAGAAATGCAAATTGGCATTTTGGGTATAATTTGGTGGCTGCTAAAACATGAAGTGTGAGTAGCTTTGTTTCTAGCTGTTTAGCAAAACAGTTGCTTAGAAGGCAGCTGGCAATAATGTTCAAATTGGAATAGCATTTTAAAATGGGTCATGAATTCCTGTCTGCTCTAGAAGTAAATGGTTCAGTGCTGTGAGAATTCTTTTAATTTGAATTTTCTGTCTAGTTTTTGTATGATTTAACTTCGTAAATGTTTAATAAGCCTTTTGAAATTGAACTCAACGTTATCTTAAGCAGTCCGTTTAATTGTGATTGCTATACAATATTTAGTATAGAGCTAAACTCTTCAAAGACTTTGTATAACAGATTGTTAAAGCTGTTGTTCATGTTATAACTGAAAGCTTATCAGAAGAGGAAGAAAAGAAGGACCAGCCCAGAACTAGAAGTTTAATGTGTTTGATCCTAGAACGTGAAGGGTTATAGGTAGCTGCTGACAGGTACTATTTGTTTTTACAAATTCTTATTTACACATCTTAGGTTCTCCTATCTAATTCTTTTCCAATTGCATCTCCAATAAAACCTTAAAATGCTTTGAAAACTAATAAAAAAAAACAACAACAACAAAAAAAAACCCCCACCACCACCACCCCCAAAAAAAACCAAAAACCAACCAAACAAAAAAAACCAACAACAACAAAAAACCCAAAAACCTTAGCCACAGCACCCGCTTCCCTTATGTGGCTATATATAAAACATAACTGATAACCAAAAAAGCATGGAAATGAAAAATAGTCACCTAACAGTAAATTTTTGCTGCTCCTCCCAAAGCCAGACACCATACTGTTGGCTAACTTCCACCATAAGCTGTGAACTCTTTTATAGCTTCTAGAACTCTTGACCGTTAGCATTTGCTTGAACAGCAGTCTTCATACAAACTGTTTTACTAAACTGCTGTTGGCATAGACAACAGTTGACAGGCGTCTTGGAAGAGATGTTCCCCCAGCTTTCATAATATCTGTAACTAATTTTGTCTGCATTTAATAAGTCAGTTTCAATGCAGGTATGATGCTGTCTTTTGATATTGATGCTAGATCTTTCCCCTGTATGTGATGGAGCAGATAAATTGTCTTCATTGCAGTATACCAGCTTGCACTTGATCTGGGATGTAATGCTAGAAGGGCGAAGTTTTTATTAGTTATGATCAGACATGATTATTGAGAACGACTAATGGTAGCAAGACGGTTGCACTTTCTTCTCTAAATATGAATGGTGTTTGGATCAGCTGGATGTGAAGGGGTCTCTGTTATCCATTAGAGAGGCATAATTAAATTTTATGTGAAAGGGTGGTAGAAACCTTTCATACAGGAGATAATTAGTTGACTAGAGTAGCAGTCAGCTTCACCGGTTGGTATGTGTTTCAACAAGTATTACTGCTTTTATTTTTTTTTATTGCTAATATGAAGACAGAATACTGGGTGGTTTACAAAAGGTCATAGAATGTAAAAATCTTCTTTTCCTTACAGCTTTTCCTCTGAAATTCCTGGCTTAGAGGTTTTCTTTAAAACTTTTGGCTCAGTGGCACTACTTAAATGTAGAATGTCTCAGAGTGGGCGCAACTAGTAATACTGAAATGAACCATAAAATAATCTGCAAATCATGTTTCAACTTATTACTATAAAATTATTTCATTACAGTCCTTCATTACAATTTGAAGCTGCATGGGCATTGACTAACATAGCATCAGGCACTTCTGCACAGACTCAAGCTGTTGTACAGTCTAGTAAGTATTACAGTTTGGTTTTTGGGGGGTGATGGATATTGTGGGTAAAAGTGAAAAGGGGGTATGTGGATAATAAATAGCATTTGTTATCAAAATCATTAAAGTAATAAATGCGTGTCCGTCCTCTTTCTCAAAAAAAAAAAATAATCTACATTTTTTTCTTGAACATCAGTCTGTCTGTCACTAACGATTAATATTAAGGAAACCAGACCCGATTTTCTCCTAAAGAAGATAGAGAATGGCAGATGATATAAGTATGACAAAAAAACATTAGTTCTTTCTAATTCTTCGGTTGATTTCTGAAATCATGTACCGTTAATTCCCCTATGGCTAAAACTTATGTTAGCAATTAACTCTCTCTACCTCAAAGGTATGTTCATAAATCTTATTAAAGTTGTTAAATACATATAGTTATGTAAGGTTGCCCATTTAAATACAGAATGAAAAAAATTACCATCCTTTCCTTGCCTGTGTGATTAGTGCCTCCTGTACACACCAAGTTTGTTGTGCTGCCTTCATTCTTTGCTTACCCAGCCAGTGAGACTTCCATTACGAAAAGAGATAGGAAATAAATTCTGTAGTTAATTGAAGATAAATTATTCAAATTAATTTTCCAGGATTATATATTTAGCTTTTATGTATCAGCACGCTTATCTTAAAACAATCACCTTCATGCTAAATACAACATTTTGTTGTTAAACAGGAGACTATAGGTAAGCAAATATATAATAAATTGTCTTGGCTGATTCATATTCAGTGTTTTTATATGGGAAAATGGTGACTTAGATATTTGATTTCTTTTTTCTAAGTGTAAGAACCTGCCTTTCAAATCAAAATGCTGGTTTGTACATTTAAATAGCTAATAAAATATCTCACTAATTGTTAGATTCTGTATAGTTAAGATATTGGAGCAATAGAATAAGAGGGCTTATCAAAATGAGCTCTGGATAAAAATCCAAAGCCTTTTAAAAAAAACATCAACGTCTTGAATTTGTTTCAAAAAGTCCTGATGTGATTTGGACACCTCTGTTTTTAGATTGCTTTTCTGGTGTCTAAATATCTTTGAAAATCTATTCCCAAGATTTTTCATCCTTCCCAACTTGTTCTTTGGTTAGTCATTGTTTTCTTCCTTTTTCAAGTCCCACAATGTTATCATATTTGAATGAATGAATCTAATGAAAAGGCTGTTTATAGTATTAGCTTTGCAGAAAAATATCTGGAAAAAAATCCTAAAGTAAAAATTAAAATTAGAATGAAAATATGAAATAATAGCACAGCCAAAAGCATTGCTGTTACTTGAACGATTACTATAGAAGTTCAGGCTGGGATATGTCTCTCCCAAAATCTGTTTAGCTAATAATAGCTTGAAAAGAAGAAAATGTGATAAAATGAATTTAAAGAAGCAAAAAGTGTTTTTGCAAGCTTTACTCCTAAAGAGAAAATGGAAGAAGTTTAGTCAAAAAGTCTTGCTGCTTTGGCCGGGGGATGACGAAGGGAAAACAGCCTCCCAGCTCTCCTCCCTTCAGGTGAAGGATGGTTTGAGGAAACAAAGCCATAGGCTCTTGCAGCTGTAGAAGAGGCTGGTGCAGCCTAACTACAAAAGAAGGTGGCCTCCTGCCATCAAGAGGGGTCAGTTGGAAGGCCCAGCAAAAGAGGACAAGTACTATACACACAGAATAAGCATTGGCAGGAGCCAGCTTGGAGCAGAAGTAATTAATTTTTTGAGAGCAGTAGATCAGATAACCTGCAACTCACGCTTTCTTAGGCTGTCCCCCTGCCTGTGTGCTGCTATGAAATAATTTCATTCGTGTGTTTGAGAGTAGACCAGGATTGCAATCTAATACAAACTACATACTTGACCCTCCTCTCTGAAATATGCTGAATACACGTATGGCTGAAATGTAATCCCAGTAATGAGAAGGAAGCTAGAATATTCCGCTTGAGCTAATGGAAATGGGGTGATTGTTAGAAGAACAGCAAGAGTGTTCTGAAGCAACAGTGTGTTGCTGTCCCTCCTGACTTGTCAGTTGTAGGCAATTGCTGAATTGCTCATCTAGGGCAGGGAAGGAATTTTAGGTAGTCTTTATTCTTCAACAGTCTGTATTTTTCAGGAAAAAACATCAGGGGTTTTTGACTTATTATCATGTGTTAAATTATCAACAGAATATTGATTCACAGTCGCTTACAAATTGTGTTGCAATTTTTTTAAATTTCTGAAGCTGTTTCTGAAACTATTTCTGCAAGAAAAAATATTCTTTCCTTCAACGATATATAAATTGGTCTATTTTACTTTGCTCAGAAAGAGTATAGGACAAGTATGATCATACATAGATTTAAAAAATTGCTCCAAGAATTAATGTCTTTCAAACAGTATGGGCTGTCTGAAGGGAAGTAGTGCATGGGAATAGCAGTGGGATGGTTTCTTAGCTCTATTAAACTTATTTAATTCACCAGAGACTGATATCTAAAATCAATATCACTTCCTTAAGCTGGTATGTTGCCTGCATTATATAAGAGCAAATTAAAACGTGTCTTAGGACTGGCAGATGGATGTAAATCTTCACTGCATATGGAAACTAACTATAGCCACCTCTTGGGAGGAAGCTATTTTCTTAAAATCAAGATTTGAAGCACGTTTGCACGAGTAGGCATGTCATTCTCCTAGGTATGTGGTGTGATCTTGGATAACTGGAAAATCTGAATTACCAGGACATTAAACCTGGCACCTACGTACTTGAGGCTCTCGCGTATCACTTTGAGAAATATGGGGGAATGTTTAAATGCGAGGAGCATTGTTGCTTGTTCTCAAGTCTATTTTTTCCCCTTTGTAGCTATGTAGAGAAATGATTAACTGAGGTTTTGTATGCTCTTCATAATAAAAACACATCTCTTAGTATAAGGCACGGTAGCAACAGTGTTTTGTATTAATCAATGAAAGTATTGTGCATATACCATGTTCCAGTAAAAAGAAATCTGATCTTTGCATTCTGTAGATGCAGTACCCCTCTTCTTGAGACTACTTCATTCACCACACCAGAATGTTTGTGAGCAAGCTGTCTGGGCTCTCGGAAATATTATAGGTAACTCTTGTTGTTATGATAATTTGAATTCAGGGAGTGTTTCACTTTAGGATTTGACTTTTTGAACATTGGCATTATCATATGAGACTATGTTTCCTCTAAGTTCCGTGGCTTAATGTAATTTCTCATGTGGCCAGAATTACATACGTGCATCCTATTTTTTTCTAAAGAATAGTATCACTTGCTGCACAATATATTAAGTGGATAAATTTTGCGTCTTGTAAAATATACATACATATCTATACGTATGTATATTTAATTGAACACGAACTGTTAGTAGTAGACTATTGGTGAGGAAACATAGAATTTCAGTATCCCAACATGTCATTGCATACATTTCAGGATTTTCCATTTTTAATGTAATTTCTTTTACAACAATTTTCATTTCTGTAGGTGATGGTCCTCAGTGTAGAGATTATGTCATATCACTGGGAGTTGTCAAACCTCTTCTGTCCTTCATCAATCCCTCCATTCCCATCACCTTCCTTCGGAACGTCACATGGGTCATTGTAAATCTCTGCAGGAATAAGGACCCCCCACCGCCTATGGAGACAGTTCAGGAGGTAAATAAAGAATTACGAGACAGATAATTTTTTATACTCTGGGCTAGAGGCCAAATGTTTTACATTGTCATACTATGGATTTATGCATGTTTTTTGCCACAGTCTTGTGCCACTTACCAGTTGGTAAATGAAGTAATTTGACCAATTAGATGCTTTTTACTGAGGTTGTAATACAGATATTTGTAACATCTGAAACTGAGTAAGACTAGAGACTGATGAGCCATATATTAAAATGAGTACAACAAAAAATTAACACACTATAAAGTGTTAACGTACTCAGCATTTCATGTTTTTGTCAAAAAAGGCTATGAACGTGATTCCGTATATAGAAGTATTCAAATGTAATTATTTTCAGTAAGAGGAAATGTAAGTAAACTAGTGAACCTAGTGTACTTTGTGTTTCAACTAACTGTGAACATGCAGTCAATGTCAAGTCCCCACTTGAGAAGAGAAGCATCTGAAAATCCTTTCAGACTGGTGAATAGAGCAAACATGGTGTTTATAGAGAAGGTACAGCCTAGTAAAGTGGTGCTATTTAACTAGAACTATAGTTGTAATGGATGTAAAGTTCTTCATTTTAAGATAGATTCCAAAGGGTAGATACAGTTTTTTCGAAGCCATGTGAAGTATCATATTGTTAGCAACTAAACTTTAATTAAATTTTAAAAATGAAGCAGAGAATGGGGAAACTTCTACAAGTAATACTTTTACCAAATAAAAACGCCTGTTCTAAGCAGTCTTACTGTGGCTCAGGGTTTTTTTATATTTTTTTATATTTTTTTATATTTTTATATTTTATTTTAATATACCATTTGAATATACCAAAATAAAATTTTACTTTAATCCAAGAGGGTTTAATGTATTGATATTAGGTTAATTATTTTTATTATAATGTGTGGTAACAAAGCTTTCAAAATGGCAGGGAGATGTCCCTATCAGTGTTGTTTGCTTGTTTTCCCTCAAAATATAGTCTGCTCTCTCTGTGTCTTTGAAATATAGTACTGTCTTGTATTTTTACAAACTATTAAATATAACATATATTTTTTAATATATGCTTTGAGGGAATGACCAGCTGCTGGGAAATGTGTGAATGCAATATGCTCATGCAGTCTCAAACTAGGCTTTGTGACTGCAGTACTTGGATTCGTGATTGTACAGCCAATTTTATTCTGCTGTAATGACTGATGAACTTCTTTTCAGATTTTGCCAGCATTGTGTGTTCTCATTTACCATACAGATATAAACGTAAGTAATTTCTAAACTTTTAGATATTTAGAGTCTTTGTTTTCTCTGGAGAGAAAATGCTGCGACATTGTGTTTAAGTAGCAAACTTGGTTATGTGTATTAATTTATGTATAATTAAGTAGTAAATGCACAATTAAATATGAAGACTCATATAATTGTAATCATCCAGAGCACAAAAAAAAAAGTGCAAACACCATTTCTGAAATATCTTTTCTAAAAGTTTTTTTATCCGTTACATTAGAAAGTACATTAAAAAAAAATCCTACCTTGCAGAATTGAGCACTAGAAATTTAAGTGCCAGTTTTACCATCAGCTTCACTTCAATTCTGCCCCAATTTATAATTTTGCATAGATGCTGTATAATGCACGTGTAGAAAAAGTGTATTTAATTCTACATATCAGTCCAATCAAATATGGTGACCGTATGGGTAAATCTGGCTTTTTTAACCTGTTGGGTGCCTGACTTTGCAACCTGTTTAACTAAAGAAATCACATATGAAAATATACTTCAATAAAAAGCAAAAACCTATTGTTTTGTGGTACCTTTGACAACTTTTCAATACTAAACTTACAGTATTTCCCACATTTGTGATCCATGGGTTTACATATATTTTCTGAGTAAAGTCCTAGAGGGGTGGATTTCACCTCTGAAGTCTTATATTGGGACTTCAGGAACAAAGATCTGTTTCACTAAGGGATACTGGGCTGCTCTCCTCCTCCTCCTCTTGTCAGGACTTTGTAATGTCTTTGACTCTTGCTCCCGATAGTGAGCCTTCAATTTAGGGAAGCAGGAATTGAACCCTTGTGGTGGGTCTGGGGATAGTGCATAAGATTGGTGGAACTGTCTTTCGTTACTTCCATGCTGTGGTAGTGGTGTTTCTGCTGCTCTTTTAATGGTGAAGTGGGCTTGGCTCCGCAAAATATTTACAAACACTTTAATTTGGGATTTTGCCAGGGTTTTCCCAGTGTAATGTGAGTGGGAGACAGCACATGGTGACTTTCCAATTTGTAATTTGGACAAACCTGAATGGAAATTCATAGCAAAACCAAACTTACGTCTAACTTATAGGCGCTTTTTTTCCCTGCCAAATTTGAAAGCTTTTGCAAGGAATGATTGTGTGAAAGCTTCTTGAAGTAGCTATGAGACTATGTGATGCCAGGTTTTGACTGATCTCAATTAGGGTGCCCGTCTTTTTGATCCTGAGAGTCAGGTGCTAGTTTGGAGGTACCAGTCTGGTCCCAGCCTCCCTGTACTGGAGCAGCAAACCTATCTTTGGAGATGAGTCAGTGATGCAGGTAGGTCAGCCGACAGTCCCGTGAGCGCTTCTGGCGGCTGCTGCTCTCGTCACCAACAGGGCTGTGGGGCAGCAAACTGGTGAGGCACCATCTCTCACTGCTTCTGCTGCGATACCGGCTCCACTGCAGCACTTTCTGCTGTCCCTGTGGCATTAGCAAGTAAGCGCAGCAGCAGGCTGTGTCAAGAAAGCATTAGGTCTGTGCTGTCTGGTCGCTGGAGCTGGGTGGAAGCAGCCTGTGGATCAGGACTTTAAAGTCCTTCCCATGTTTCAGTACTGTAGTATTTAGCTATCTTATTAGCTGGAAATTTCAAATGGGTATCTGTTTTAAAAGTGGAGTAGATCTAGGTACCTCAACAGATTATGTCCTCAGCGGGGTCCAGATTTTCATTCCTGTAGTTCCTAACGTTGTCTCTGAGAGATGGGATATCCTTCTTTCTGCTGGCTTTGTTTCTGCTTCAGATACCACCTTTCAATGACTGTTAACTTTCATACCTTTCTTTTTTGGAGGGCTCTCAAATCATCCTTACCAAGTCATCAGTGGCTTAGTCTTTATATTCTTTAAGATGCTAAGATTGCACTGCATGATAGTCATTTCTCTGTGGGTTTTCGCTTTGCTTGAACAGTTGCCACCTTACAATAGTTGCTAGTCCTTTAGTTGGTATGAGAACTCTTTTCCTTTGCTGTGGATTTTAATCTTAATATGAAGGCCAAAAAAAAAGGCATACATCTAGAATAGTTTCACTTCAGAACCGCACTATGGATCAGAAATACTGAATGTAGATAGATGGATTAGGGACTAAGGGGATTTAGGTGTTCTGTAATCAAAAGATAGCTCAGCTCACAAATGACAGCAGTGCAGGAGCCTGGGTCAGTGTGTTCTTCACAGAGTTACTGGCACAACCACTTATCTGAGCTGGTTGTCTATCTTTGAAATGCAAATCAAGCCCAACAGTTTACCTGTATGCTGTCACTCTATGCACCAAAATGTGGTATTTGATTAAAAAAAAAATCTTTGAGAGAGGACATACAGAAATTATTATTATCGAACAAATGGCCCCAGTTTTCATAGTTGTACATAATAATCTAACATTTTACTAATTAGGTCTCGTCATAAGGTTTGAGTTTTTCCTGTAACTAAATCGCATGCTCTTTTTCCCCCTCATTTCCCCCTGAAATGTTGTTCACTAAATTAAGACACCATTATATGGATTGTGCTGTTCAATGTGTAAACCATGTTCTTTCCAATTTGTAGATTCTTGTGGACACTGTTTGGGCTTTGTCCTACTTAACAGACGGTGGGAATGAACAGATACAAATGGTGATTGATTCAGGAGTTGTACCTTTTCTAGTTCCCCTTCTGAGTCATCAGGAGGTTAAAGTTCAAGTAAGTCTGGTTCAGTTGCTATTGAATAGTCCTTTGTAAGCTATTTTCTAAAAAATGTGCCTTAAAGTATTTATCAGTGGAGTACTGAGCATTTATAGCTACACTTGTTACAGGTAAAACTGAACAAAAAATGTTACCTACCCTGGGGAAAAAAAGATCATAAAATGAAAGAAAACTCAAACAAAACAGTTCTAATAGAATTTTAAGTAAAATGACAGGTTAAACATTAACTTCCATTGGGTGATTACCAGGGGTGCCTTCCTTTTGTAGTCCTAAAATACTTAATGACAACAGATTTTGTTTTCCAGAATTCAAGTCCTATGCACACTTTTCTGTTGCTGCATACATGATTGTGCATATTCTGTCTGAATAGCTCATGGAAATCAATTAAATTTTGGGACCTTTTGAATGTTCAAATATTTGCAGTTGCCGAGTCCTTTTAGTAAAGCAAATTTCTAATTAGCTAGAAGAGGTAGGTTAACTGAGCTTGTCTGTTTAATTTCAAAGACAAAGGGAACCCAAAAGTTAGTTAATGTGTGCTTGATTTTTATAAACCAACTGTTGTAATTGTGAGCTTTTTTATGTATCTGCTCATTTGTCATGTTTGTTTAGTTTGCACTTTGGATGAGATGTGGTTGCCTTGAAATTTGTCAGAGCAGTTCACTTGATGAAAAGGAGTCTCTCCAGTATTCTGTCACTTGCAAAGCATTTACTAACCAATACATAAAGATATAAAGTCCATTTCTGAAAGTCAAGTGACAGTCAACTAGAAGAAAAGTAGTGGTGGATTTTTTAATTCTGTAGTGGAGAACTGAACGGAGAAGGAAGCAACCTTGGCAGACCTAGAAACAGTTAATATAATTGTTACTCAGATCAGATACATGGTGAATTAACTCTTCTATTGTTTTAATATTCTTTTAATTTCTAATCTTTCCACTTTTTGAGTTGAGCTGCAGTGGATCTATTCAGTAAAACGCTGTACTGCGTGTTTCTGTTTTGATGAAACAGTACCCATTTTTAGGATGTAGCTCAGAGGATGAAGTGCTAAGTTGTATTTTGCAAAGTGTTTTTATAAAAAGATATCTTAAAATGATCTTTATTTTAGCGTAAGTAACAGCAATGTCTTTAACATGCAATTTTTTTTTCCTTCCCACTTTTGATATTCAGACAGCAGCACTGAGAGCAGTAGGCAACATAGTAACTGGTACCGATGAACAGACACAAGTTGTTCTCAATTGTGATGTTTTGTCTTATTTCCCAAATCTCCTGACGCATCCAAAAGAGAAGATAAATAAGGTATGATTTTTGTCTTCCTAACTTAATGTTTTTGTGTAAGAAATAAAGCCGTAGTCTGTAGTATATTACAGGAGGATTTCTTCCAGCTGTTATTCCCAGCTGTTATTCCCAGCATGTAAGCCATTTTATATAAAGATGCGGCCTTTGAGGATGGTGCTTAATTAGGGCTAAAGCCAAACAGGCATAATGAGGATCCATGCATTGGCGTTGATGCCTAGTGCTTTTTGGGAGGACTGATGGTTTTTGCTTTGGAGTCTGATACTTCTTTACATTTGCAAAGTGAGTAACTAGCATTAGTTTTTCATAACTAAAGAGTGTTAATTTTAGTTGAGAACGGTGACTTGAGTAAGATTGATTCCATTTTTCCACTCCACCTTTTTGTAGTGGCGTTTGTTCTCTTGTCCATCTTCACCTTCAAGGACATAGGGAGTGCCACTGTCCTTTTCTGAAAACTATCCCTGCATTTCCTCTTCTGCCTTTTGGCAGAGGGAACGTTGCTGCTGCAAGGACTGGGTGGAATAGGGGGAGTTGGATGATAGAAAGTGATCAGTGCCCTCTTTTCCAGAGCTGTATTTCATGTTATTTGTACTTTTTTTTTTTTAATCACTGTGCCATCTTCCTCTGCAAAGATGGGGCTGGCTGAGGAGGAGGCTTTTTTATTTAGCTTATGTGATTCCTCCACTTAGTGTACCATTGAGGGGGAATCTATTTGCGAGGAATCTCTTTTTCTTCAAGGCCCTGTCAACTGTCAAGAGCTCTGAGGAAGTTATCTTTGACAGTTCAAACTGCTGTGATTTGTTTCTGCCTGCCCTTCTAATTCTCACGAAAGAACGATGAAGAGCTCTTTCTGACTGCCAACAAAGGAATTATTTTTGTATAAAAGGAGTCTAGAAATTATTTGAGTTTTGCTTTAAGTGTATGTTGTGAGGGGCAAGTACAAATAAAAGCAAGATGCACATCCCTAAAAAATTGAATCCTTTTTTTTTTTTTTTCCTGCAGTACTTCATTATTTGCTGCTTGCCACACTGTTTGTCTTTTACTTAAGATTGGAGCCTTTTTAAGGTGTTCTTAAAGCATCTCCCTTTGTAATCAGGAATTTGTAACTGCTGTTATAGATGTTAGCTCTGCTGATGTTGTCTCCTGAAGGAGATAACTGCTGAGTAAAGTCTCAGAACTGCAGAGGGATCTGGACAGGCTGGCTGGATGGGCTGAGACCAACGGGATGAGGTTCAATAAGGCCAAGTGCCGGGTCCTGCACTTGGGTCACAACAACCCCAGGCAGCGCTACAGGCTTGGGGCAGAGTGGCTGGAGAGCTGCCTGGCAGAAAAGGACCTGGGGGTGTTGGTTGACTGTCGGCTGAACATGAGCCAGCAGTGTGCCCAGGTGGCCAAAAAGGCCAACAGCATCCTGGCCTGTATCAAGAACAGTGTGGTGAATAGGACCGAGAGGTGATCATCCCCCTGTACTCGGCACTGGTGAGACCCCCCCTCGAGTACTGTGTCCAGTTTTGGGCCCCCTACCACAAAAAAGACATCGAGGTGCTGGAGCAGGTCCAGAGAAGGGCAACGAAGCTGGTGAGGGGTCTGGAGCACAAGTCTTATGAGGAGAGGCTGAGGGAGTTGGGGTTGTTCAGTCTGGAGAAGAGGAGACTGAGGGGAGACCTTATCACTCTCTACAACTACCTGAAAGGAGAGTGTAGAGAGGCGGGGGTCGGTCTCTTCTCCCAAGTTACAGATGATAGGACAAGGGGTAATGGCCTCAAGTTACGCCAGGGGAAGTTCAGGTTAGATATTAGGAAATATTTTTTTACTGAAAGGGTTATCAGGCATTGGAATGGGCTGCTCAGGGAGATGGTTGAGGCACCATCCCTGGAGGTATACAAGAGAGGAGTTGACATGGTGCTCAGGGATATGGATTAGTGTTGGGTGGTGTGGTGGTGTGTGTGTAGGTTGTGTGTGGTGTGTTGTGTGTGTGTGGTGTTTTTGGTTTTTTTTTCATTGGTTGGACTAGATGATCTTAAAGGGTCCCTTCCAACCTAGGTGATTCTGTGACTGAGAGTCCTGTCTGATACTTGGATGAGTTTTGTGAGCTCCACTTCATGTTTCAGGAAGAAAATGGGAGCTGGAGTTGGTCTTCCTTGTATCGCTACTGAGCTGTCAGTAGTAGGATTACAGAATAAGTCCTTTTTTTATATGAGGTTTTACCAGTTTTCCAATTTTCTTTGCAAAACTGATTGAAAGCTTAAAACATGGCTGTGACTCCAGCAGTGAGAAGTACATACAAGGTTTAAGTCAGTATTGCTCCCAATGTATGGAGACACTCCTTATGTAAGTAATAATCTGCCCCCATGAATTAATCATATCAATTTTGCATTGATCCCTGCATGTTTGGCTTTCGCAGTGCAAGGAAAGTTTGTGTGCTAGAAGTGCTATGGGGGAGCAAACCCGGAGGTTCCGTTTAGTGATTGGTCATAGTACGATTTTAGGTTTTAAGGTTGTTTTGTTCCGTTTGGTTGTTGTTTTTTGTTTTGTTTTGTTTTGTTTTTTTTATCTGTCGACTATTTTTTAAAAGCGTTTTCCTTTTTTGTTTTGTCCAATTGTAGGAAGCAGTTTGGTTCCTTTCCAATATCACAGCAGGAAACCAGCAACAAGTTCAGGCTGTAATAGATGCTGGGCTAATCCCTATGATCATACACCAGCTGGCTAAGGTCAGTCAAACTATCAGCTATGCAACTTGTCATCCTCTTTTTATAAATCTGACACGAGGAGTCTGTGGTTTTTAATAATAAGCTTGACAGATGTTTCCATGCTGATTTTAATGAGCTATTAATTTTATTTTTCAGGGGGACTTCGGAACACAAAAGGAAGCTGCTTGGGCAATTAGCAATTTGACAATAAGTGGGAGAAAAGATCAGGTATGTGTAGTGGGATTTCAAATTGTCACTGAAACGTTGCACATGCAGCCATTTGCAAGAAGCACAATGTTGAAAGCGCTTTTTTTTTTTTTTTTCATTACGTAGGTTGAATACCTTGTACAGCAAAATGTAATCCCACCGTTCTGCAATCTACTCTCAGTAAAGGATTCTCAAGTGGTACAGGTGGTGCTGGATGGTCTGAAAAACATCCTGATAATGGCTGGTGATGAGGCTAGCACAATAGCTGAAATTATAGAAGAGTGTGGGGGTAAGTGCTTATTAGGCTTTTTAAAAATTTAATTTGCTAGCTTTATTCTGTCTTCTGCTTGTTGCTGTGGATATTTACTACAGCTTTTTTTTTTTTTTTACCATGGGCTGTTTGAATAAGCAAGTGAGACTTTGGCAATGAGAGAAATGACTTTTTTTGTTTGTTTAGCTCAGTTTAGGGATTGTCATGTTGGAGGCAGTCATTAAAGGAGCCTTCTGTAGACTAAGTATTTTTTAAGTTTAAATGAGAATTGTACTACTTTTCATTCGATTGTTGCATACACTTCATTCTGTGGTAAAACACACAATTCTTGCTTTAGTTTATTGCCTTGGCAGCAGTTGCTAGGATCATAATTTCATTGCAGACCAAAGCAGGATGAGGAGTCAGGCTTTTTGGATATTGCAATCCAAGTTTTAACACGTTAATGAACGTATTATAGCAAGATAGCAGTAAAGGGATGTTTAAGAACTTACAATACTGGAAGTTTTTGCCTTATATTATACCATGTCCAGTATGAAAATGGAACTAGGGTTTTAAGCTGCTCTTGGTGTAAGACTTTGCTGCCTTGTTTTTTTAAATTCATACGCAACACACACATGAAACCACTTCCTTTTGGTGATATTCAGAAAGCACAATGACTGGAACAAAAAATATTGAGTAGCTTATGCATGTAGTACATACTATACTATGTATGTAGTTTTATCTAAAAAGAGAGAAGGTTTTATTATTCATTCTTCATAAAATGTGATATTCCATGGCATGCAAACATTCACAAACTACTTTTTTTCCGTCTTGGAGACAAAGATAGCTGTTGTGTTAGACAATATTTGCGGACTGAGCTACATCTTTTCTAGTATGTTTTAGTAGTAACGTTTCATTATTTTTCTTAGTTTATTTGTTTTCAAAATAGCCAGTAATTCACTTCGGTTTAAACTTATAAAACTCTTCTCCGTTTTCTTCTATCCAGGGTTAGAGAAAATTGAAGCCTTGCAACAGCATGAGAATGAAGACATTTATAAACTAGCATTTGAAATCATAGATCAGTATTTCTCTGGTGATGATGTAAGTATGCTAAAGATTGAAGAGCGTATGTGCTGTGCTGTTGGCTTAGCAAGTACATTGTCATTGTTCCTCAGTTCCAGTTGTCATGAACATCAGCTAACTGGGAAGTCAGTTATTCTGGTCCTTTTTCAGTAGAGCTTCCCTTAATTAAAAGTCTTTGAAGAGTTTCTCAATGCCAAGAATTTTCTTTAGCAACATCAAGATGACTACCCTGGTTTTGCCAAATGAGTTGATTGACGCTGACCTAATTTTGTCACACTGACATGTAAATTGACTTGTAATTACTTATGATTAGTGTCTAAACAGTTCTCTGGCTCTCCTTTTTACTTTCTCATGCATCAGTCTTTGGAGTGGGGAGTGGATCCTTATTTTCAGATAGATTACCATATTGCAGCTCTGTAGTTGCTCAGTCTGGATTCTACATTGAGAAGAGTCATCAAAACTGTAACACTTTCTGCAGCTGATTGATCTAGAACATCTGATATTTCATTGCACTCTTATTAGGTATTTTGACCCTTTGGGTTCTAGCTCTTTCTGCTACTGTGGCTTGTGACCGCCTCAGCAGCACTGTAACAAGCAATTTGAAGACAAATACTAGTTATCCTTTCTAGGCTATCCAGGGTGTCTGTAGTTCTGCAGCCTGTCAGAACTGTGTCTTCAGTTCTTCTCTTAAATTGAGCTTTCCAGATACCAGCTCAAACTTTAAGACTCTTTAATTTTCAATTCATGGGTCCATCATGTGATTGCGAAGTTAGTTGCCAGAAGTTAAGATCTGTGAAAAGTTCCCTACGCTCATAACGGTTCTGTGAGCAGCGGCTAATAGTTTCCATAATGACTCTGAGACTTCTGTAGCAAACTGAAAAGCACAGTCTAGTTGGTGTGTGTTGAAGAATACCCATTTTGAGGTTAGTACTCCCTTCAGTGCATTTACTTTTTACATAAACTAATGCAGTTTAACTTATGCCTGGTTTGCTGAATTTACCTCCTTTAATCGGGAGCAAGACTTTGCTTCAGATTATTGTTTATACTGCTACCATGTTTCCTGGGGCTTCTGAAACTCAAAATTGTAGAAATTCCATCGTTGGGAGATAGGAGTTAAAATATAAAACCAGACGAATTTTCAGGCAGTGACTATATGTAGGAAAATAACCTTTGTCGTTTGAGGACCGATGCAAGAATAACCCAGAAAAAAAAAAAAAAAATTGCCCTAGCGAGACAGGAGACTGGTTATGTTAGCCAGCCTGGCAGTGTTAAGATGGACTGCCCAGGAGTATTCCTGCCTTCTGTCACTTCAGGATCGTGTGTATTCTCATGAGATGTGCTGGCTACTAGATATGCCCTTAACTGTTTAATCCCATCTGCTCTTTTGCTATAAAGTGCACAGGCATGTACTTTAGGACCAGCACTTGTGGCTTCCTCACTTCAGTTTATTGTGTTAAAGGCATGTGAAGCTGGGTAATGTTACCTTGTAGTACCCCTGCAGAAGGCAGAAGTGCTAATTTATCAACTCACAAACATTTTGCAAAGCATTCTGAAACCAGATTCGATCTTCATTTGGGCAGGATGTGCCCCACTCTTCCTCCTGAGGATTGTTGCTGTCACCAAAGCCTTAATCTCTCCCTCCAATTTAGGTATTGTCACCCAAAGTAAAGATTTTAGGTGAGTCAGTTCCGGTGTCTGCACGAATCCAAGGCCAGATCTCAGAAAGCTATTGAGACCCCCCCCCCCCAACAAGGGCTCTTACCTGCTTCAGAACAGCACACGGTTTGGAACGAGGCATATGGTTCCCGCAGAACCGTATGTATATATGTAGAGGTGTGGTGTGTTCGGAGAACAGATGCAGCTGGTGATTTGGAGGAGGATGGGTAGGGTTTGAAATTGTGCGTCTCGATGCCACTCATCGTGTTATTTGCTATTCCTAGAGGCAGTAAATACCTAAATTCTAATAGCTCTGAGGAAGCTGAGTGAAGTTGGATACTGATGCCTTTCGTTCTACATCCATAGAATAATGAAGTACTTTTGGTTTAAAAAAAATTTCAGATTGCGCTTATGAGCGCTATATAAAACTTCTCTGAAATAAGTAACTCTAAAGCCTTCAGATTGGGATAGGAGATACTGAGTACTCTTTTAAGCCGTATTACAAGTATTTCTATCAGCTGCCACTAAAAATTATTTTCTAGTTGAAAGAAAATGGGAAAAAGTACAAAATGGAAGTTTGGAATTCACAACTAGTGATTAGCTGAACCCAGAAGTACTAAAAATTGGCATTGAAAATTAAATCTCACAGCTAAAATAGCAACTGCTTTGACCAAGCAGCTCAGTCTCTAACCATTTCAATTTTCTGTTTCCCTAATGGTATTAGAGCAGAGTTAATGTGTTGTTCTTTTTAAACATATTTGAGGAATTGAATTGGAAAAACTGATCTAATTTTATTGCAATAATATTTAAAAAAAAAGAGGAAGAGATGAACATTTGTAAATCTCTCCCTCATGTACTGAATTGTCCAGGGAATTGGCTTCTCATGTGTTTTTGTTGTTGTATTTTATAGATCGATGAAGATCCCAGTCTCATTCCTGAAGCCACTCAAGGAGGTACTTACAACTTTGACCCAACGGCCAACCTTCAAACGAAAGAATTTAATTTTTAAGTTCAAAAAAGTGCAGCTTCTCTGTCCCACACCAGTGTGAAGCACCACCAGATGGCTACCAAGTGAAGAAACAAAAGGCTCCAAGACACACATGCCTCTTCGTTTTGATGCTTCTAAAGCAAGCCATGTATCGGTCACTTTGCAGTTGCCAAACGTCACTATCACATGGACTGTAAATGCATATGCATGATCTCTTAAACTGTTTCAGAATTCTTTTTAACAGTCCCGACTACCTTTTTTTGCCTTTTTCCTGGTGCCACATGCTGACAACCGCAATCTGCAGTTTTGTTAAGAATATTCCATAGTGGTGGCACATTGGCTTTCCACGGAAAAGTAGCTTCTTTGGAAAATGGTGCGCTGTGGATCAAGACACTTTGGTATGATGCGTACATTTTGGAAGACTTTACAGGGGCCCGGTTTGCTCTGAGCCTCCATCATCGTCCTCCACAAACATATTTTCATATACTTTATGTGGAAGAATAGATTCAAAAATGCAAACCAAATGAATTTCATTGGTGAAACTGAAGTAAAAGTAACTTAAAAAAAACCAAACAAACAAACCACAAAACACTTGGCAATTGATTAAACACTTAAGTTTAAAACAAACAAACAAAAAAAAAACCTACTTCAGCTGTCAGTAATTGATGTGTGTTCATTAACTGCCTCAGAAACCAGGGTTGGAGAATGAACTGTAGATTTGGACTGGTAAAGCTTTTGCCATTATACCTAATTTTTGAGAACAGCGAGCCCTATTTGACCACTCACTTCAGCCTGTGTGTTCCTGCTGTTTTGAAGTAATCAAATGCTGTGCATGGTATTTTACCTGAGCTACAACCTGTTATGGACTTGAACTTCTGTTTAAGCTGAAAGCAAGAGTCCCAGACTGTAGAAAAACAAAAAAATTCTGTCCAAAAAATGTATTAGTTAAAAAGAATCTTGCTTTCAACTTTCAGTAGTCAATATATTTTGTTTTAAATTGATAATTGGATATGGTTGATTTATATTGGGTTTAAACTGTGGAGCTTTCATGTTTACTGTAATTTAGTCTTAAACTATTTTTTACTTAGTAACCAGTGCTTATGATGATGTGGTTGGCAACAAACCAGCAACTACTTAGAAGCGTCATAAAAGCTTCATTCTTGGAGTATTGGAAGAGTGATTCAGAAATTAGTCTCAAGTCTTATTCACATGATTAAAAAGAAGATACAAACTGGTTGATGTGTGAGGCTGTATGGAAGCTGCCGTTACTCAGCATAAACCTGATGTGCAGCGCACATTAAATAACTTTACATAAGGTATGTGAGGTCATTGCTTTTGGAAAATCGTCTGACCCAGTCGTTTTCAAAGGGATTTTGGTATCGCTGGGGTGAAGATGGCTAATTTTGAAATTCTGTAAGCTATCACACAAACTGGTTTTGTTGCTGTTGTTTACTGGGTGTAATTTCCCAATGCATTGATGTGAAGGGATAGAAAAATCTAAACTAATTTAGTTATTGGATGTGGGTTGTATTTACTGTGATGAAGATAAGGACAGATGCCATCAGAGCTTTGTGGATCAGCTGTTTTTCCACTGATGAACAACGCATAGCAGGTGTGCATTCATTAAATATATATCTGCCAAGGTGGAGCCACTTTAAAGAGTGAGTTGTCTTGTATCTCACCTGGATACAAGTGTATGTTTAAACTGCAAGATTTTTACTTGCTAGATAATCTGTTTTAATATAGTGGTTTGGCCTCTGATTATTTATAGGTTTTATAAATTTTAGAATCAATTTCTCTTTAAGGTGGCTCAGATTTTTCAACTCTTGTGCACATAAAATTGAGTTGAAGTTCATTGTGCCTTTTTTCTTTTCCCAGAAGTTGAGTTGAAGCTTCATATGGTAACTGCATCCTATTCACACACTATAGTCTAAAATCTTGAAACTGTGTGGTGTTCGCTAAAAAAAAAAAAACTAAACAATAAAAAGTCAAAGTTAGGTAAGGTCACAAAGTTTTTGTGAAATTAGAGTTTCCAGCAGATGTTATTGTGAACAAATATTTCCCCCCCGCCTTCTAATTCAATTTAGTCTCCCTATATGCCATAGAGACTGACGGATACCCTGTTCAGCCTGCACTCACTGTTATCCTTAGAGATTACATACAAATTGGTATTTGAAACGAACAGTTTTCCACTACTGTGAAGATTTGATCCTTTTCTTGCACTCAATGCATTACATAAAAAGTGAACATCGGAGAACTGGGTAAGGCAGGACAAAGCGCTTGCTCAGTTCTTTCTGTTGTGACCTTATCAGCTTTCGATTGGGATTGCACCATTTCATAGTTAATAAAGGAAACAAAGTATATTGCTGCACTTTTACGTTTTCAGAACAGTGTTTAAAATTGCATTGTTTTTATTATTTTTTTAAACTATCAGTTAAAATAGACTAAAACGTTCTTTCAAAGAGGCATCTAAATGTGTTCCTAATTTTGTATATGGGCTTAGGTTTTGTAACCAATAAAAAGCTGCTATCAAATACTATAAAAAAATAATTCAAGAACTTATTTTGAGGATGATGAAACCGCTTAGTCTTCGCAGGTTGACTTAGGGGGTTTGGTCTTTGACTAGCTGTTAATTAGCTGAACTCCGCATCGAAGTTTGAACTATGTCACAAGGACGAATAAAGTGAGCTACTGCAGTCACCTCTGAAACTTTGGCTACTGTTCCAGTACGGAGTTTTATGTCTTTTAAGGAGGCGTTTCCCAAACGTGGTAAGTGGGCTGCAGCTGAGAACTGCGTGACTCCAGTGTAAAGGTTTGAAGGTGCGCCGTAGCCTCAGGAAACTTCCACAGTCTTTCTCTGCCCTCCAGAAATGTCCTTTCCAGGCTCCCAGTGCCAGGCCCTGATTCAGCAGTGATTCTGAGCTGGGGATGCTCCTGCCAGCGGTGCTTTGGGAAGGGTGCACACCCAGACCAGCTTTAGGCAGGAGACTGGGCTTCCGTGGCTCTATGAAGCTGGGAGGGATGGCCGGTGTCCCTCACCTCAGGCACGAGTGGCCCCATCGGGGTGCCACTCGGGGATAGAATGGAGCCAAGTCACAGATGTGCGTTATCCTGCAGCCTCCTAATTAGTGCAGCCCTGCTTTAATTATGTGACAGCGCTAGCGGAGAAAAACCTCTTGAACTGCTTGAGCTATGGCTTTGCCATCCTTCCTGCGTGTCAGGTGTGTGTCCCCTCTCTCTCCATGGGTAGGATGATGATGGAGATGTGCTTCCAGTGCCTTATTTTCATCTTTGCAAATGCTCTTCCATAGGGATATAAAGGATAAAGATCTCCAAATAAGCCAACCACCATTTCCGGAGATTTAATCTCTTTCGTTCCTTCAGCTTTCAGTGGACAAACTCTTGGATCCTGGGATTTTTGCAACCCGTTAATCATCCAGGTTACTCATCCAGCAGGTCCTACCTACATGACTTGAAGAACACTACATCAGAATTAAGAGTGCATTATTTTAGGAGACATCTTATTTAGAATGAATAAAACCCAGAGACTATCTCGATGTTCCCCACACATACAAAAATATAAACACTTTCATTTTGTTTGCCTGATCTGCTAAATAGAGAAATGAGTAAGAAGATCCGCTAACAGGCATATTTTTTAATTTTAGTTTTTTTAAATCTCGGTAGACTGAATCATAGTTCAAGCCCATTTTGTTATTCTAATCTGATCTATAACGTCCTCTGGACTCTGAGTGTGTTTCAAAATGGTCTTTTCTACCAAAGCAGCCTAGTTGTGTTGTGTTCCTTCTATTTTGTTGTATTAAAAATGCTCCTTTTTGTGGCGTAATTGCGCCTCTATTCAAACATATGTAGGACAACAAATTACGCCAAGCCATTAGAAAGCACTTTTCAAGAAGAAAAGGGGAAAAAAAAAGCAGTAGAAAACTGTGAGCTCTGGGAGGCAAAGCCGTGGAAGGTTTTGCCGCGGGGATTTGTCACGATGGCCACCATCAGCTCCACGGCCGCGCGGGCATGGAGAGCTGGAACCCCCTGAGCTGCTCAGCTCTGCTTCGGGGTGGGTGGTACGTTTCTTCAGAGCCCTTGGGAAAATTGCCTCGTGTGAAGATGCGGAGTTACGGACTAGAGCAGCTTCACACTTCCCTGGTTCCGGTTTGTGTGTTCGTTACCCTGCAGGAGGAGCGGTAACGAGCAGGTCTGATCGGTGCTGGTGGCTTAGACCCAGGGATCTCCAGCTGCCACTGCGGCAGCTTGAGCAGCTTCCTTTTCAAAATGCATTCATGATAGAGCTTTCTTGAGGAGCATAAAGGAACACAAAGGAACATAGGATCTGTTTTTTTCCAACCTTACTTTTAAAAAAGTGTGTTGGGGACATTACAGCCCTGTATATCTTATAAGGAAAGGCTGAGGGACTTGGGTCTTTGTAGTCTGGAGAAAAGAAGACTGAGGGAGGATCTGATTAATGCTTATAAATACTTAAGGGGTAGATGTTAAGAGGATGGGGCCAGTCTTTTTTCAGTGGTGCCCAGTGACAGGACAAGAGGTAACGGGCACAAACTTGAACATAAGAAGTTCCATCTGAACATGAGGAGGAACTTGTTTACTCTGAGGGTGGCAGAGCACTGGAACAGGCTGCCCAGAGAGGTAGTGGAGTCTCCTTCTCTGGAGACATTCAAAGCCTGCCTGGTCACGTTCCTGTGCAACCTGCTCTAGGTGGACCTGCTTTGGCAGGGGAGTTGTACTAGAGGATCTCCAGAGGTCCCTTCCAGCCCCCTATCATTCTGGGATTCTGTATCACACCTAAGTATTAAGACCATGATTCTCGTGTGTTTAAAATGAAGGCCAAAGCCTTTACTGCTCTCTGCCTTCATCCATCAGCAGTAAAATCAGGTGAATGTCACCATGCAACCTGGGAGGAAAAATTTTGTGAAGGATTTAGATGCCCCGCAGGAGGGCTCTTCCCTCGACACAGCGAGGGAACTGCAGGAGGAGGTTAGTTTCCATTTTTGCTCAACGTACATTAAATAGGGCACAGGGATGCATGAAGATGGATTAACCACCACCCTCCTTAATAAATGGGGTCCTGCAGAAGACAGTGGTGGTTTGATCTTTCTGATGTGCTGAAATGAAGCATAAGGGAGCTCGTGTCTACATCCTATTTTTTTTTTTTTTTTAACCCTGCCTCGTGAAGCCAGCTGAGAGAGAGTTAAAAAACCCACCTTTTTTCTGCATGTTTGGAAGCCAACAAAAACGGTTCAACTGCCACTGAAACACACGCTGACGCTTGTGTCTCACACGGAAAAATTCCTGTCCAAAGGGCTCGTTTGTGAGCACCTACAAGAAGCTGGGTGTGCAGGCACCATGTGGGACACTTGGCGATAATGCTCACTTCCAGCTCGGTCTGTAATCTCCGCCTTTCAGGGTCCTGTGCTGAAACGTTTAACCCTTTGCGGAGAAAATTGCGCGGCCCAAGGGGAGTATTCAGCGAGGGGGCACCTTGCTTCCGCGGCGGGAGCGTGTTCCCTCTCTCCCTGCTCTCAAACTGCTGGGGTTTTCACAGAATCACAGAATCTTCTAGGTTGGAAGGGACCTTCAAGATCATCTTGTCCAACCATCAACCTAACTGACAACAATAAACGCCCACAAAACAACAAAATACAACACCATCACTAAACCATGTCCCCCAGCACCACGTCAACCTGTCTTTTGAACACTTCCAGGGATGGTGCCTCAACCACCTCCCTGGGCAGCCCATTCCAATGTCTGATAACCCTTTCAGTGAAAAAATTTTTCCTAATATCCAGCCTGAACCTCCCCTGGTGCAACTTGAGGCCATTTCCTCTTGTCCTGTCGCCTGTGACTTGGGAGAAGAGACCGACCCCCGCCTCTCTACACCCTCCTTTCAGGCAGTTGTAGAGAGCAATAAGGTCTCCCCTCAGCCTCCTTTTCTCCAGGCTGAACAACCCCAGCCCCCTCAGCCTCTCCTCATAAGACTTGTGCTCCAGACCCCTCACCAGCCTTGTTGCTCTTCTCTGGACCCGCTCCAGCACCTCGATGTCTTTTTTGTGGTAGGGGGCCCAAAACTGGACACAGTACTCGAGGTGGGGCCTCACCAGTGCCGAGTACAGGGGGACGATCACCTCCCGAGTCCTACTCGCCACACTGTCCCTGATACAGGCCAGGATGCTGTTGGCCTTCTTGGCCACCTGGGCACACTGCTCAACTGACAACAAACCCGGCCTCAATGTCACCAGCACGGTGTGTCTGCACTGAGCTTTGCGCAGCTACTGATACCCAGGGAGGTGATTTTAGGGGAGCTCAACCAGAGGTCTGTGCTTGAAATATTAAAAACTGATGGAAAGAGAAGAAATCACTGCTTCAGTGGTCACGGTTTTCCCTGTATTGCGTATTTTCATCAACATCTGAGCTCTTGAAATGCTCCAGGAGTTTTACTGACGTAAGCAGTTGTGTATATAAGCAGTAGCAAGCGACAGGATGAGAGGAAATGGCCTCAAGATGCTCAAGTTGCCTGCAGCCACCTCCACCAGGACACGTCCCCGGCCCTCCCAGTCGTTCCCGTGCACTGTCTTTGAAGAGCTGCTTTTTCTCGGGGGCACAGAGGACGTTGTCCCCATCCGTCCTGGGGCAGCTCTGGAGGCTCAGGACCACTTCCTCATGATTGCAGCCCAAAATCTGCTCTTCCTTGCCGAGCCTCCTTTCCTTTGCTGGTGACGGGCCCATCCCGCCTGGCAGAAACGGGGCATCCTTGGGAATGGTCTGTCATATTTTGCCTCTGCATTGACCTTCTCCCAGGAACAGGGGAGGGTCTGTTTACAAAGGCCTGCAGTGACAAGACGAGGGGCAATGGTTTTAAGCTGGAGAAGGGGAGATTTAGATTGGATATTAGGAAAAAGTTCTTTACTATGAGGGTGGTGGAACACTGGAACAGGTTGCCCAGGGAGGTGGTTGAGGCCCCTTCCCTTGAGATATTCAAGGTGAAGCTCGACGAGGCCCTGGGCAACCTGGTCTTGTTGGGGGTGTCCCTGCTGACTGCGGGGAGGTCGGACTAGATGACCTTTGGAGGTCCCTTCCGGCCTGGACCAATCTATGAATCTATGAATCTATGAAAGCTACTTCTCCATCCTCGCGAAAGCTCAACCCTCAGGCATGTTGTGCAGACACCTTACCACTGTGTGCGGTGCTGGACTCCCGCCCCGGCCCCGTGCTGACCCAAACCTCCTGTCTCTGGAAATACCGCCTGTCTTGGGGGATGGACTTCTAGCATCGGTCTTCATTTACGCTATTATCAAAGAAAAGGACTACTGTTAAAGCGCTGCCAAAAGCCAGAAAATAATGAGCTGTAAAGTGCTTTTCTTTATGAGCAGAACAGACCCTCGCCTGATCGCACGCCCCCAGGAAACGAGGGCTCCAGCTCCGCTCTCAGCTGGTACTTTTCTTCCCAAGGAAACCTCCAATTTGATCTTTCCAAAGTTCTTTCCCTCCATTATCAAACCTCAGGTGGGCCCATGTGAGTTTGTCCTCTCACTGCAAAAACCGGTGGCTTCATAACCTCGCCACGGTTTAGTTAAAACGCAAATATTTCTCCTACATCCAGGACCAAGCCGGCGCGTTACCACCAAGAGCCACCAACCTCCAAGTGGGTTTTGTGTGTGTGAGCGGTTGTGGCCTGTTGGAAAAACCCTCGTTGCCACATCCAAACGTGGTTAGCCAGCACAGGCCAAAAAAAAAAAAAAAAAATTAATAAAAATCTGAGGCTTAAAGGAGAATTTAAGAACAGTTCATCAGCCAGGGGAGCTCCAGGGAGATTGTTTCTTACAGCAATTAACAGACAAGATGTTGATGGTGCTGGACTGATTTAAGGCATTGGGGCTTTGGAGGTGACCGGTGTCGGATTAGATCGGAGCAGAGGTTCGCTCTTCTGGTCTGACCACGACGAGTCAGGCAGGAACATGGACAGAGGGGGACGCGCTTGCCAGCTCTGGGACCTTCACGCATCACCTTTCACAGCAGTTGCAGAATTTTTCTTTTTTTTTCTTTTTTTTTTTTGTTTCCCCTTCCTTTTTTTTTTCAGGAATTTTATACAAATCACATATTGTGTGAAGTACGAGGTGGGGGGGATGATGTTCTCCCAGCCATGGATGCATCGCTGAGGTCCTAACCCAAATACCAGCCTTCACCTGGCTTTTTTACATCAAAAAAGTGTCATGTCCGGACAGCAAGCTCAGGGCCCGACGCAAGCAACCGCACCACGAGAAAAAAAATAATCAAGTATCGGAAAGTTTAGAGGAAGGCAAGTTAATTAACCCTTTGAAGGCTGTAATGTCACTGTAGTTTGTCATTTGTCTTAGTCATAATTGCCTGCTGGCTGTTTTTTAATACCATTTGGCAAGGGTGTTAATTTTTTTTAAGAGGTGGCGTCACACATGGTTTTACTCCTTGTTTTTTCTTGGTGAGTTACATGTGGTGAATCTTTATAGTTGGCATTTCAGGGTTTCTTTAAGAGGAAGAAATTAATTTACAGCCGTTAGGTGTATTAAAGCGATAATTAAGACATTCCAGGGCATTATACAGCCTGTCTCCTAACAAAAGGGTTTTTTTGCAGTCCTTTTTTATGTTGTAGCTCTTCTTAGCTTTTTAAAAAAATTCTTATTGACCTTTTTTTACTCCCAGGCCTTTCCCAGGTCTCTGGCTGCTGCCCCGACACTCCTCTCCCGGTGTTACAGCCGGTCACAGCTCCCTCTCACGTGCCCCGTGGCTGCCTGTTCCCTCTTTAAATAGTTCATTGGCAACCATTCATGCCCTCACCCTGCAACCCTGGGATCTTCTGGTTCCCGTCTGATCTCAGGCCCCTCAGCAAGACCGTGGTGAAACCCATCAGAGAAGCCCCATCAGTAACTATGGGGCAAATGCCCTGTAGGTCCACCAGAAAACAAAGAATCAGTGCCAGGAGCAGAAATCAGCTAATGCACAAGTAGAAACCGTTTTGTGCCGTAGATGACAGGATGAGGGGTAACGGTTTTAAACCGGAAGAGGGGAGATTTAGATTAGATATCAGGAAGAAATTCTTTACTGTGAGGGTGGTGAAGCACTGGAACGGGTTGCCCAGAGAAGTTGTGGATGCCCCATCCCTGCAGGCATTCAAGACCAGGCTGGATGGGGCTTTGAGCAACCCGCTCTAGTGGGAGGTGTCCCTGCCCATGGCAGGGGGGTTGAAACTCGATGATCTTTAAGGTCCCTTCCAACCCAAACCATTCTATGGTTCTATGATCCGCTGAAATATGGAAGTTGTGAAGAGACAGGGGAAAAAGTGACTCGTCCTTCCTGTGTTGGTGAAGAGAAGGGGAAAAGGTGACTCGTTCTTCCTGTACTGGTTTTTAACTTTGGCTGGTTTTTTTCCAGCTTGTTGCTTTCCTTTTCCCTGGGGGCGGATGGAAAACTCCTTGTCAGAAATTAAAAAATAAATCTGCGCTGGGTTGATAGTCATGAAAAGGGTTTGTGGAAGCCGCTTTAAAAACCAGTCCTACATAAAGGTTAGTAAATCAGTGAGTAATTATCTGTGTCCTTTCATAAATAGTGTGATAGATGACTGAAGTGTCTCAGTGTCTGCAATAGAGGCAGCAGGACCCAGAGGCTCTTGCTGCAGTGATCCCCACAAAACACAGAAGGGATGGGAGGTCCCAGGGCTGGAGGAGCTGATGGCCCTGGACAAGGAGGCTGCTCTCACAGCTCCAAGCAAGGGCAGATACTTACCAGTACAGATCTTCTCAGTGGAGTGATGACTGGGAAGATTGATGGACAGTTATGGATTTCAGTTACTTTACTGTAAAGGTTAATACATACCAGAGTGCCTCTAAAGGTGTTGGGTTGTTCAAGCACCATCCTTGGAGACATTCAAAAGTGCTGTACCAGGCCTCGGGTAACCTGATTCAAGCAGGGTATCGCACCAGATATCCCTTCCAAACCTTGCTATCCTATGAGTTGGCCACTTTTGCCAATACATTTAGCTAACAACCACCAGATTCAAGATCACGGAAAAGCAGACCACATTAGCAACTAAATACTGACCAAGTCTTTATAAAGAGAGCCAAATAAATACTTGTTGCTGAAAAAAAAAACTAAAAGGAAATAAAAAGCAAACAGCCTCCTGTTCCAAACATCTCCTTTTGGCTTTGAGACAGCCAACATCAGGGATAGTAAGTGGATGGACTTAACATTCAGAAAAGCTGCTAATAAAAATAAATCTTGAGCAACCAGGGTGGGCTCTGGGACCAATAACCCAAAAGGTAATTCATATTTGTGAGGAAGCTGAAACAAGAAAGTGTCCCAAGGATTTTCCTTTTGCCTACTACTAAGAGAGAAGCTGTATTATTTTAGAAATCAGCACAGAGGCTGTGACACCTATCACACACCCAGGAAGATGGAAACTCTAAGTTCGAGGGTTCCCTCCCGGCTGGAGTGCGTAAGCGCAGGTGTTTAGATGATTAACACTGCTCTATGTGGCAGTGCCTCTCCTGTAGAATCACCAAGAAAAAAGAGGCAACAAACTTCCCTCCCTAGAGCTGGCTTCTTCCTGCAAACCTCCGCGCTGCTCCCTTTGGACAGGGCAGGAGTTTTGACACTGAAGCATTTAAGTGCTGTTGGATGAGTATCCTGCAAGTATCTGATTAGAGCAGCGCAGGGCTCATTAGATTGACTTGTTTTAACGTGTTTTCCAACACAGGAGAAAAGAGAAAATAATTAGAAGTAAACTGCATGCTGCCGTTTCCAACAATTTCACCCAGCATCGTTTTGACAGTCTCTAACAATGGCATAAATGAGCTGAGTAATGTGACTGAGCATCTAGAAAAGCCTTATTCCAGAAAACAAGGATGCTAAATCACACGATGCCCCACGAGCTGGGGTATTTTGCCAAATTACTGCTTCAAGGGAAATGAGGACACTTTCAGTAACTGGGATGTTGCTTCATCAGTTTCAGGCATTCAGGGTTCCCACTGCCAAGAAAAACCCCTTCTTCTCCACCTCCTACCTCAGTATTTTAATTCTTAATTGGCAATATCTACAAAAGGCTGGTGGTTACCTCTATCTGCTGCCAGAGGAGCCTATTTTTTCTCTTTAAAGGGCTTGAAAAACACTCATGGGGAAATGGGAAGGTTTCAGTGCTCTTTTTAACAACCAGCAGACAATCCTGTAGAGTAAAAAGCACACAATCAAGAGCCAAGTAAGATTGAAATATCATCAGGACAACTCTTCAGTCTATGTTGAGTTTAAACTATTGCTGAGCCCCTACCCTAATGGACAATACTTGGCTTTGTATCACACGAAATGCAAGACCGAAACACCAGCAAACTCAATAAAGAGAATTTTTTTGGGATGGTTACACGACACAGAGCCTTTTGCATTGTGGCTTTTTCGGGTACTGGTGACCAGGGTGCATAGGTGACCCGAGTTTGTTCGTCTCTGTCTACACACCAGCACATGTGCTGTGTCTCAAGAACTGCTTGGTCCACCTCTGACAGTCAAATACCCAACGTGTGCATTGGAGACTTGTGTTTTAGAAGAAAATGATGACTGCTTACAACAAGCCAAAGGCAGACCAACCTGCCTATATTAACTGCAAAGATATAGAGATATAATTTTGCCCTCCTTCCCACATGCACAGCTTTGTCATATAACTCATTATACAATTCAGTGCTATATAAGGATACTGATAACCATGATCGCTTAGGCCAGATCAACACTGGAGTACTATTTTATAGCGTATAATAGTTCTTACATATTAACACAGCTTAAAAATGTGACTTTTTCCACTGGGAAGGATTTCTTTTATTGAGACCTTCCTATAAATGTCAGATTCTGTTTCTTCATGACTGTGTAAGCCTTGTTTTCCAGCTGCTGCCTTCTATGAAATGAGGCTAATAACAGTACCACTAACAGCTGGATGATTAATTCTTTAACAACTGTAAAATTCTCTGGTATGAACAGAAGAGGATTTCATCATATATTTCTCCTTGGTGTTTCTAGTGTGAATAAGTTCTTCCTTGAAAGCAGCTGACTTCTGCTGCCTGAAAATTTTGTGTCCTTTCTCTCCCCTTCCTCCAACACTTTCATTCATTTCATAATAAAGTAGGAACTGCTATGAAATTTCTTAATTTTAATCCTCAATAACAGAATTTTGAGTACAGGGAGCCCTCGGGCACACATTTTACAGGTCTTTCCAACAGTGGGTTCAGCAGGATCAGACAAAGACCATCACTGCAACAAGAGACCCAGCCCTGTTGTGAACTACTAGGGGCATTTTGACTGCCCCGGACCCAGCTGGGTGTGGAGACCCCTTTGGTTACCAACCTGCCAGTGCCCACAGGTGCCCATGGTTACCAGTCATTGCCCGTAGAGTAGTCTCATCCAGTTTCAAAAAGTCGGAGAGACGGGGCTTCGTCTTGGCTGATCAGGCCACCATGAGGATATTTAGAGGTTGACTGGCCATGCAGACATGTTTCCAAGCATCTAGACATCAGATTTGGTTTCTTCATATATAATCCATGGAAAATGAGGTACCATTTTCATGAAATCAATATTTTATGAAAATAACAAACAGAAAAGAAAGACCCCAAACAAGAAATTCAGAAATAAATATACACACATCCTTGAATGGCTTTACACCATCCAATCCTGATTCAAATCCATGGCTTGAAGATTATACCCGTAGATGCCACATTAAAACCAATCAGTTGTCGGCTGTTTGAAGTCCTGCGCTTACGCTGCTCCAGTTCAGCCATTCCCTTTTAGCAGCTGCTGCTTTTCCAGCTGATGAACATGTGATCTGAGCTGAGCGAGAAGCGGAGTGGGGCACTTTCAAACACCCCCTGCTGTGGGGATCACCCCATCAGGATAACTGCATCGGGGCTGGGAGCCACGGAAAGAAAATAATCCCCTCTGTCCTGTGTGTGCATCTCTGGTATAATTTATATCGCTCTGGCAAAAAGCATCCCTGCTGAAGCACTGGACACACACACAATGGGTGAGCAGAGCCTAGTGGCTGCGGGACAAGCTGGGGCTGGTGATGAGAGTCCAAGAGATGGAGCCAAAAATGCTCCACGGTGGGAGTTTTGCTCAGAAGTCTTCCTGCTGGGTTTCAGTGGCAGGTGGCTGGCTGTTTTTCGGCATGGCTAGCGCCAACTGCTGATTTTAGGGGGCACCTGGATACTGGGATCCTCTGCAGCAAACCTGTGGGCAGCAACGAGTGGGAAGGGTCTGCTCGTGGTTCAGGTTTGCTCCGAGGCTTGCCTCCTCCCCTCTGGCCCTGCAAGGGGCTGCTCTTGGGACAGGGAGTTCTGCTCCAGACCCCGCAGCAGCTCTCCCAGGATGGCCAGGGCTTCCTGCAGGCCCTGTCCGGTGTGAGCACTGCACCCCTGGAGCACCCAGCGTCGCTCCACCAGCCGCCCACCCTGCAGCCTTTCCCCCAGCTCGGTGGGAGCCAGTGCACCCGGTACCTCCTGCTTGTTGGCCAGGAGGAGGACGGGGACACCAGCCATGCTGGGGTGGCTCAGCACTTCCTCCAGCGCTGCTGCTGCTTCAGGCAGCCGGGCCGTATCTGTGCTGTCAAGCACAAAGATGAGGGTGCTGGTGTCCTCCAGGTAGCTGGCCCAGCTTGTCCGCAGGCTGCCTTGTCCGCCGACGTCCCAGAGGTTGAAGGATAAGCGACAGGGAGTTTGCAGAGACTCCACGTTGAAGCCCACCGTTGGGCAGGTCTCCACAGCCCGGCCGCTCTTCAGTTTGTAGAGAAGGGTGGACTTGCCAGCGAAGTCGAGCCCCAGCATGACAACTCGAGCATCTCTTTTGCGCTGGCCTTTGGAGAACAGCTTCCCCATCAAGATGCTGTCGCAACCGTGGCAAAAAAAAACTGCAGCCAAAAAAAAAGAAAGTAAGTGTATTTCCTCGATAATGCCAGTTAATAACAGAGTGCTCAGCTCTGCCTCTCCAAGAGGGCACCTTAGGTTTGCTGAAGGCAGGCACAGGCAGCTTGCTTTTGCTTCTCTTTGTAGCTAAAATGAGGTAAGAGCCATTATTTATGAGGTGTGGAGCAGAGCCAGGGAGCGCCACTGGAAACAACAATTCCTATATCCCAGCTCCGCTGCCGCTAACTTCCATTTTCATTCGCAACCTGAAGTGATCGGTGCAAAAGAGCCAACATTTTGCAGGAAGAGGTGGGGAGACGGTGGAGCAAGTTTCCTCCTCCTCCTCGCATACAGAAATAAACAAGCTTTTGTTCATTGGCTTCTCTAGGGGAAATCCACCCCCGGCAGGACAGGACAAGGAGGAACCCGGGTTTCAGACCAGAGTTACTCCGGGAATTTGCTGAATCACAGCTCAAGGGTGTGGGTTTAAACATGAGCAACAAGACAACTGACAATTTTTCTGCCAGTCTTACGCCAGAAAGTACAAAACCAATCTCTGTAGCATCAGCTTTCGCTACGTTGTTGCGCAGACAGTAACGACAGCAATTTAAAAAAAAATGCACACAGGCATGTTTTTTTAATGTCTCGCTGAAATATGACCAGTCAAAACGCCTTTCTTGGGGTGAAAATCTATAAAATTCTTTACGTCAAGGTATTTACTACATTTTAACATTTGTAAGTAAAGCAAAGTCAGTCCTCTGTGGCTGAGGGGCATAAAAAAATCCCTTAAAAGAAGGGAAAAATGTTTAACAAGACAGCACCACTTGAACTTTAAATGCCAGAGGCAAAAATGTGCTGCTGAAACAGCTCCCAGAGTCGCTTGTGTAAGAGCGGCTGATGGCAGCCAGGCAGACGCCCAGCAAAAGCAGTGTTTACCTTCTTTATTGGTTGGATTTTGCTCCTAAAAGGCTGCAGAACTGAAAGCTGCTGTAAATCTCGCATCGCGGCGTTAAGGCAGAGCTGCTCTCCAGCCGCCTTTGTCTGAGGATGAAGAAGGAAATGTGATTCATCTGTGCTTCCCTAGGACCGTGGGGAACTTCCATATGTGTGTGGGAGATGCAGCTTACCCAGCAATGATCTCCACATGATGCCTCTGTGTCGCAAGCCATCATTACCGGGGATGAAGTTCAGCACGTCACAAAGGGACTCTCTGGTCAGTGACAGGTCACCGGTGGCCAAACAGGGGCATATTTCAGTTTTCCTTCTTTTAAGGAAGGGAAGATGAATGAGAAACAAAACAAAAGAATTTGGAGAATAAGTCTTATGAGGAGCGGCTGAGGGAGCTGGGGTTGTTCAGCCTGGAGAAAAGGAGGCTGAGGGGAGACCTTATCGGCAGGGGTCAGTCTCTTCTCCCAAGTCACAGGCGACAGGACAAGAGGAAATGGCCTCAAGTTGCACCAGGGGAGGTTCAGATTGGATATTAGGAAAAATTTCTACAGTGAAAGTTATTAAACATTGGAATGGGCTGCCCAGGAAAGTGGTTGAGGCACCATCCCTGGAGGTATTTAAAGGACAGATTGACATAGTGCCTAGTGACAGTTTAGTAATGTTTCTTTTATCAGAGTTAAGTTGATGGTTGGACTAGATGGTCTTAAAGGTCCTTTCCAACCTAGATAATCTATGATTCTATGAAAACAAGGACTCCAGCCCAGATAGGCTGCAGGGTGTTGCAGGGGGTCCTACAGACTATGCTTTGCAAGGTACTTCTGTGATACACGTCTCTCCCACAGTTAACCCCCACAGATGGTTGGCACCAACAGCCTCCAGGAGCTTCGTGCAGCTTGTGGATATGTCAGATGTGTTGCTACGGTCAGGCTTCAGGTTAAGCCAAAAGCTACTGCTTATTTAGAGCAGTTGTTGCAGAGTCAATCTAACAGTAGAAATGCACCACCACCCATGTGAAAAATCATGCAGTGTATGTTCATGCATGATCTTTTCTGAAACCAGTCTATAAATGGAAAAAGGGCAGGAAACTCTCTAGATGGGAATAAAAAAAAAAAGAGAACTATGGTGTGCAGCAGATCCTGATCCTTCAGGAACTGTTTGCACACTCTGCAGCACATGCTGCTGCCCGAGGGTTACCCATTTGTCCGAGTTCTTCATTTTTAAAAAATAAGTTATAATTGTTCTCCGGCTCCTTAATCTGCTTGTTCTTCATTTTGAGAAAAACCTTCTTCCCCATATTGCATTGTACTGTAAGATCAACGTAGTTGGTATTTTTTGATGTACCAGTGGGTCGAGTGAATGGTCTCTTGGTCTTTTCGTGTTTCTCCTGCCTCTGTTACTGCTCTTCTTCTCGGAGGCTTGGTAGGAGGCTGTGGTACACAGCCGTTCCGTCTGACCAGGCATTCATAGCACTGAAATTTCTCTCAAGCAAACTAAAATAGAGATCCAGGAAGCAAGGGTGGAAATTCTACCATCCGATGAATAATGGGGTATTTGAAATAAGATGGGATGGAGTCTTCATTGCATCACTCTCTAACATGCTACAGAAATAGGATGCTTCTGAAAAAAAAAAAAAAAAAGAAATAAAGTCAGAATAAAGAATGCAACTAGGGTACAGTTTTATTGAAGATTGCTTTCAGGTTTTCTATGGTACAAAACAGAGTAATTCATTGGGAAATAGAGGCAACTCTATATTCTTTCTTTTTTTTTTTTTTACATTCGTATACCCTATGTATTGAACTGCAGCCTATTTTTTTTCTTCCTGCCAATTATTCCAAATATGGGGTTCAAAATTGTGCCTACAGATTCTGTTCCTCCCACAGCTATGTTATAAAAGCATAGTATTTCCAATAAATAATACATAGGAGCAATTGCAAGTCTGTTTAAGAAAGAATGAAAGAAAAGAAAGTAAAAGCAGACGAGATGAGCTCTGAGTGAGTCTATTGCTGGAGAAGAAAGGCCATATACTAAATAATTCAGAAATTGTGTTCAGAGACGAGGACAGCCCCTACCCCTGCTATGTCTTCTGTGGGCAGAACAAATGCTCTTGCCTCATGTTTCAAGTCTCCCAATTCACAAGAGCAAAGCCAGTGGTCACTAATTCCATTAATAATTTCGTAGAATTTCACTCAATTTCTTTGCTGATTGTTAGGCATGCATTTCCCTGTTTCCTAGATATGCATAACAAACAGCAACAATCAGGACTAGTTCGATAGGAGAGAATCCCCCCTCCTTCCCATGCCCTAAATATTCTAGAACTGGAATTTTGTCCCAATCACTATATTTGCTGTCAAAGTACTTTGCCCTCACTCCATGGGGCGCAGACAGAAGGAAGGAAGAGACTTTAAACTGAAAGAGGGTTCATTTAGATTGGACATAGAGGAAATCGTTTTCAGTAAGGGAGGTCAGACACTGGCACAGGTTGCCTGGAGAAGTTGTGGGTGCCCATCAGGTTGCTCAGAGCTGATTCCAACCTGACATGGAATGTTTCCAGGGACGGGGCATCTACCACCTCTTTGGACACTAGCACAGGTTGCCCAGAGAGGTGGTAAATGCCCCATCTCTGGAAACATTCCATGTCAGGTTGGAATCAGCTCTGAGCAACCTGATCTAGTTGAGGATGTCCCTGCTCATTGCAGGGGGGTTGGACTAGATGACCAGCTCTCTATACCTGCACGACATCACACCTGTGGGTATGTTTGTGTCCTAGGGGCTGCCACCCTTCAACATGGGGGTCATGGCAGGCTGGACAGGTAGGGACTAAAAAGAGAAAAGGACCAAGCTTTCTCCTTTGAAAACTGTGACATGGCATCAGTGAGGGTGTAGAATAGTTTGGGTTGGAAGGGTTGACTAGCTGTCAGTGAGATTGACAAACTGAAAAAAAACCAAAAAAAACAAAAAAACCACCTAGCTTGTGGTGCCTAACAGTTTGGCCAGGAGCGTTGAAATGGCCACAGCTAAGCTCTGAGAAGAGGAGCTTACTGCTGAGCTCTGCCTTGCAGAGCAACCACACAAGTTTCCCCCCATGTCACAGGTTTGGATTTGAAAACTACAGGATGGGAAATGTCAGTCCAAGACCTTCCCTACATGTGGCTATGGCCTCCTGCTTGTGATGAGTTCAGTGGCACAACAGAAGCTCAGCTCCTTCTGTGGTTGGGCTCACTGTTCACAGCAGGTTGAATGGACACAAGGAGCTGGCCCTCATACCTGGGAATATCAAGAGTGTCCGGGACAGGTCCAAATAGAGTCCCCATTTGAACTGCCATGAGTGATGTTCTCCTCATTGTGACTGACCAGCACCGCCTGAAACAGTGTCAACCACGACATGGCATTGATTTGTTTGTCCTCAACCCTCCTGAAAAGACATGGTATATGCTCCAGTGTATCTGGGAAAGGTTTCATGCTTTTTTTGATGTTGTTTAGTGAACATTTCCCTGTTGTTCAATTTCTGTGTGTCTTCTGTGTTCCTGTGTGCTGGAACAGAAAGCTGTCGAGAAGATGTTAGGGCCCTGAGGGCCTCAGCCCATCCCCTTTTTCAGGGAGGTGCCTGATGCCCAGGCCTGGGGCTGTCCCTACATGACCCCCAGCCTCCCTGCTTCCTGGCTGGGGACAGTGGGACGGGTCCTGGATGCCAGGTCCTGCCCTGATGCCCCCTTGGGAGCCCTCATTGCACCCTGACAATGAGATAGATGTGGAGAAATATGGCATGGAGCAAAGACTTTTTCCTCATGTTCTCATCCCTTAGCTGGCAGGTGTTGCAACAGCTGAAGAGGGAAGGAAAACTACTTGCCTTGCTTTGATTTCTGTTTGAACTACTACACCTTTTCTGTATGACTGTAGAATATTTTTCATAAATATTGTTACTCCAATCTCTGAGTTTATAATTTCCAAGGCTGTTTAGAATTTTTACCAGGATTCAGGTTCTCTCTGTAGACTCATTTATTCAAGTGCTACCCAAATAGTTTTAGGTTTTCCCACATAAATTGGCAATGCTCTGTACTCTCCTGTCTACACCCTGGAACTCTCATTCCAAGTCCTTCTTCTTCTATCTTAAATTCACAGATCTCTTCCTCCTTGACTCCTAACATCTCAGCTTTGTATCCTCAGGGCAATTAAAAACTGAGCTTCTTTGGCTTACCTTACCTATCCTAACACCATCACTCCCTTTTCTGAGACTATTCATTAACTCTTCCTCTTACAGTTGGTCTCTATCCCAGTTTAGGTCGTACATTCATCTACGCTAATCTATGCTACATACTGCCTACATCCTCTTTTCACCTTAGAAACTAGTGAAAATTTCCTCCTCCATCTGTTGAATATAAAAGCTATGAAGCAAGGACTGTTTTTTTGACTATTCCTTCAGTTGCTTTCAAGAGGAAGCCCTATAAAGGCTAATGATACCTAACCATACTGCCTACCCGCACTGTATATAATATAGGTAATAACTGTTGCTCCTATGGCAAGCTAAAATTACAGCTTGGTGGTATGCTGACGAAGCACAGCTTTCCAGGTTAGTTTGGAGGAAATTCTGCTTTGCAATATACAAATCCAGTTTCCCTTAAGGGGCCTTCCCTCCTTCCAGTTCAACAGGAAGAAATGTGATTAAAATGACACTGTAAGCATGGACCTGAAAATGAGCTCTGTACAACTTGCCAAGTTCAAGAGCAACAGTGGAGTCTCACTCTCAGCGCTCCTCAGATTCAGGGGTTTTGGATACAAGGTTTTGTTTGATCTTTTTTTTTTTTTAGTAATCATCTTAGCTTACATGTTCAGGACGTTTTCTAACAATGAAGTAAATGCATTGAAAAGATACTGGAAATTATCAACAAGAATGAAAGCTACAAACTGATCTTTACTACCTCACTGTCTGGTAAAACTGATGAAAGCAGAGAAAAACTGTGGAAAAATTCAGAAATTGCATTTTGTCTGGCTGGCCACAGAGTGTCACTGTTACCCCACACGTTTCTCAATGGAGAGCCTATTCCCGCAGCATCAGCTCCTGCCAGACCGAAGGTGTCAGAGCTCCTGCTTTGATTAGGGGAGGACTTCCAGCCTTTGGCACCCTTTTCTGGCAGGATCACTTTGAAACAGGTTTTGCTGAACGACAGATGTACCTATATTTTGTGTACCTGTTCTCTCACATCCACAGAAAGCTGACAGTGAGGACTGTGGAACAGAGCTGGAACAAGATGCCAGCTCCGTGCAGGTGACATTTAGCTCCAGATTGTTTTCCTATCAGATTTAGCTGGCATTGTATCCCAGGACTCTGCAGTTTGAATGAAAACAGCCAACTGACTGACGGGAAAAAGAAATTCTGAATGAGGAGGAGAGAAACGCTTTGAAGACTCTTCTTCTTTCGGTATCCTTTAACAGGTCGCTGACAGTCGCCGTCACAAATCCTCACTGTTTGTGGTCACTTATAAAGCTGCAGATATAGAATAAATTTTTTTAATCTACAACTGACATGATTATAAATTCTCCTAAACTTGGATTTATCTGTGACTATGCACACCTTTGAGATCTCCAGTTTTGACAATGTATACTTAGAAATTAAACTGCTGATTCAGATTGCATTAGGGTTTGGGGTGTAATTCCATGCCATGCTATTGTCCATTTCGAATCTCAAATGTTCTCAGTTTGGTCACTTGAGAAAAGCACCTCATAGTCACCTGCTGCTGTTATCAAAAGAGATGTAAGCTGAGACTACCAGTGTCGGAGAGAGAGGGATCAGCATCTGAGCTAACCCACCAAAGTCAGCAATGAGTTATACACGATATCTGTAGACTGTCTTAAGCAATTATTCCTTTTATTCTACAAAAGTCGTCTCTGAATATCATTGCTTTGCCTGGTTGGCCTATTTAATGCTTTCATAATGCTTTCCAGTCTGTCATAACTTTTCCAAGACGGATATAAGGTCTCATATCCCTTTTCCTTCTAGAAAAAAAATGACGGGGAAGGTTGCTTTTTGTTATTGCTGGCTTTTACAAAAAGCCAAACTGAAAGAAAAGGAACTGAAAATAGATATTATCAAGATTATAAAATTACTTCTGCTCCATACAGAACACTTTTTTAGCTGTTTCAGCTGATTGTAAAGCTCAGACACAGTATAAACTGCCTGCAACTACTGTTTAAGGACTTACTGCACACAGTAAAAACTAATTAGTGATGACTAATCACAAGAAACTTAAACCCATGTGAATAAAAAACCTGACTGGGGGGCTTTTGTTTCAGTACTTGTTAAAACAACTGGGTTTCTGTATTTTTTAACTAAGCAGGCCTGATCTACAGTACTAAATAAGATCAAAGCTCTGTTTACACAGCTCCACCTTCGCACCATTTCCTAGCAATGTCAGGAAAAGCAGTTGTTCTTGACAGATGATTCCTCTGTGGAGCCGCAAACGTGAGCTGAAAATAAGTGTTGTGTATGTTCCCTTTCCGGCTCTTTTTGGGCTTCCTATGGAGGCTCTGATGACATTTTTCCATGTATCTTCTTATTTATGCCTTCTCTTTTTCTTTCTCCAGAATTTGCACAATCTATTCAGCAGGGCTTTCCTGATGCCAGCTAAAGTCACTCAGCAGCGCAGTATGCAGGAACTTGGCAGGGAAAATCTCTTTTTACCCTGGACCTACTGCTGTGCTTTCCTTGCCTCATATTCCAGGGCACAATTTCTTCAGCATCACTGATTCTCTCTCAGAGCAACCCATCCACACTTGATTCCCGGGTACTGAAATTGGTTTTTCTTTTCTTCCCCCCCCCCCCCCCCCCTTTTTTTTTAAATTTTAATTTCTTCTTTAAGCGGCTTTCTTCTAAATTGACCACCTCCAAAGACAGATTGATACTTCCAGTGGGTTCTACACTACTTCTCTCTGTTTCATATCGATCAGCTCCCCAACTCACTGCAAACCCCAGCTGCCTTCTGACTCTTTACACAGTCAGGAAAATAAGTGAATTTTAAGAAAGGCGGAAGCCATTTCCTGGTAACAACTCTGTGTAACAAAATAGCTCTCTTGGCAGAGCTGGTCTCCAACCTTCCTTTTCCTGGATCCTCCCCGACCACTCTGCTTCCTGCTCGAGCTGCAGGTATACACACAGATAGAACTGTAGAGAGACAATATTATGTCAATGCTAAGTTCTAACAGGTACTTACGTACTAGCTAACAACCTATGAAGATAGGCTGAGAGAGTTGGGGTTGTTCAGTCTGGAGAAGAGAAGGCTCCGGGGAGAACTTATAACGGCCTTCCAGGATCTAAAAGGGGTCTACGAAAAAGCTGGAGAAGGACTTTTTACAAGGCCATGTAGCTATAGGACGAAGGGTAATGGCTTCAAACTGTAAAAGGGAAGATTTAGACTAGGTCTCAGGGAGAAATTCTTTACTGTGAGGGTGGTGAGGCACTGGAACAGCTTGCTCAGAGAAGTTGTGGATGCCCCATCCCTGGAGGTGTTCAAGACCAGGCTGGATGGGGCTTTGAGCAACCTGCTCTAGTGGGAGGTGTCCATGCCCATGGCAGGGGGGGTTGGAACTCAATGATCTTTAAGGTTGCTTCCAACCTAAACCATTCTATGAATGGAAAGAAGTTTTAATGTGACTGTGTCAGAACACTGCTAATGCTACCTCTAGGGGTTTCAGACATCACAGGCGCTGGCCTGAGGTATAACCAGCACAGACCCCACCACAGCCCTGCAAGATTCTGCTTGGCTGCGGCCAAGGCAGGAAGCCTGGGCTGGTTGCACTCCCACCTCGTCTTCCCCTCGGCTTCGCGGCAGTGACAATGTAGGGAGCAGAAAGGTACCCTCTGGCACTTGCCCCCGCGGGGAGGGCCAGCCATGCCCGCCGGCCTGCCCTGCCGCCTCCACCAAGAGACAGCAGCCGACGGGGCTGCTGGGCCCGGTCAGCTACGCAGCCCAGCGCCGAGACCTCACACGAATCCGCAAGACCCGAGAACCCTTATGGCGATGCCTGCGGGGAGGGCTCAGGGGGCATCTGTGAGCGTAGACGCAGGCCCGGGCACCACCCGCCGCCCGCTCTCCCCTCACGGCGGCTCCACGGCTGAGGAGACCCGCCTCGCGCGTGCGTGTCACGTGGCCACGCTTGCAGCGTCCAATAGGCGCTGAGGAAATTAGGGGTGGGGGTGGGGAGAGCCACCTACTGGCGGCCACGTGATAGCGCCCGCGAACGGTCAAGCGGGCAAGACCTCCCTCCCCCCGCCCCCTCCCGAGGCTTGGCGTCACGTGACGCACTTTCTATGCTCGCCCCGCCCCCTTCGCGACCCGCCGCTGTCACGTGGGCAGTGCCGGCGCGCGCAGTGCCGGCCCCCGCAGTGCCGGCCCCTTGGAGTGCGGCGCGGGGCGGGCGCCGAGCGGCCGTAACGGTCCCAACGGCCCCAACGGCAGCGGCTGCGGCCGCGGCCAGGGTACCTCGGAGGCAGCGGGAACGCCCAGCCCGCCGGGCGGAGGGGCCGCGGGGAACCTGCCGGAGGATGCGGCAGGGGCCGGGTGAGGGGCGCTGGGCGCGGGCGGGAGCTGTCGGCGGTGGGGGGCTGCTGGACGGAGGCCGCCGCGGGGACCCCGGCGAGGGTCTGTCAGTCTGGTGGGTGGCCGCCCAGGGGAGGAGAGGGTCCGTCTCTCGGTTGGGGGTCCTCATCCGAGTGACTTGGCGAAGCTTTCCCTTGGTGCGCCTGTGAATTTCTCCCACACAGCTGTCTGGAAGTCTCTCTTCCTGCTTGGCGTAGCTCACAGTATGTTCCTACAGTTTTTGTTGTTTTTTTTTTTTTTCTGATTCGTGGTGTTTCAGTTCATCCTTCCCTTTGTTGTCGGCTTCCTGAAGGCTCGGATCTAACTTAATAAAAAAGCGGGGACTCTTCAACAATGCTTTTTTTTTTTTTTTTCCACACTGGGCTTTATATAAATAATTAGTGTTTCTTCAGTTTTTAATACGGTTCTTCTAAATTAAACATTAAAGGAATGTTTACTTTTTTAAAGGAACTTTCCGAGTTCTAATTTAGACGGCTTAAGTGACCTCTATCAGAAAGCATGTTATCAGAAAGCTGACGAAAAATAAAATGGACTTTAATCGTTTAAATTAGAGGTGAGGGGATGAGAAAAAGATGCTCAACATCGTAAATGGAAATGTGTTTGGAGCACAGTGTTTTTCAGAAAGTTGTTTGGAAGATGAAATAATTCCTTAAAGCCTTAATATGAATGTTTTCCTTCGAATGCTTATCTCTACATGCATCAGATTGAAACACAGGTATTGCTTTAGAATATCACGTCCTGAGTGAACGGCTTCAATAAGTTGCAGTAATGGCTCAGCTTAAAAAAAAAAAAAAAAAAGGCGGCATACTGTGATTGCAATTGCAGTTTTGTTATGGTGGGTGGACGACCGTCATCCTACTAAGGGTTTTTTTCCTGTGGCTAAAACAGTCTTATGTTCAATAGTATTTATGTGTGTGGTGGGTTTCTTTTCCTGCTTGTATCTCTTTCAGCTGGTTACTCAAAGCCACTAGGAGGTCTGGTTGTCAGTTCTTAGATCAGCAGGTTTTTCTTTCCATGTATTGCTCATAAAAGGCATCCAGTAATAAATCATGCAGAGGTTTGAACACACGGATTTTGTCATATAAGTCTTGCCTTATGTAAGGTCTAAGGAAACTAAGTTAAAGCATGTGATTTCAGGGAGTGCAATATCTTTTTGTTGGCAGGGAGAAAGCCACAATAATGTCACTTGGCTCATGCACCTGATTAATGTCAGTAGTATGTATTGTTTCCCTGTTCTTTCTCAATACTGAAATATGAGATGAAAAAAACAAACTTAAACTGGAGAAAACATGGGAAATATTAGTGTTATGTCTGGGATTTGAGTCTTTCTTGGTCAAGGTGTGCTTAAAATTAAAAAGAGATCAAGTGTGCCAGTCGTTTCTTGCTGTTCTAAAACCAGATATCCCAGCTTTTGTGTTCTCACTGCTGTTTATAATTCCCATAGACAATTAGGAGAACTAACGGCCTGAGCCTGCAGTTTCTTTCAGTGCCGGACTAAGTCTGCCCAGCTACAATAAACTGCAACATTGGAGCCCCAGGAAAGAGTGAAACAAACAAACATGCAATTGTGTTCAAATAGTCTTTACAAATAAGGGGATAATCTTTGAGAAGTTAACTATAGTTTTTTGTTGTGATGACAATTGGTACTGTTTTCCCTGTAGGATGTTGTGTTAGTCTATTGTTCTCTCCAGCATGGATTTGTTTAGCTGAACTATAAACTCTGTAAAACTTTATCTAAAATAATTTAACAAAACATTTTGTAGTCTTTTTTCTTATTTTTTTTTAAGGCAGAGATTTATGTTTGCCTACACATATCACTGAGAATCAGCCTGCGCACTGTTTCTTTACAAAGCAAACTAGTGAGAAGTTGAATGCATAGGCAGCGCTTTAGCACAGAATTTGTGAAGGGCTTCTGTCTCTGAAAGCATGTGGCTTTTAAAATTGTGAGCAGATCTAGATATTTTTTTTCCCTAATGTTGTTGAATGCTCTGAGTTCAATTTCTTTTTATCACAATATGTGGCCAGTTCAGTTTCCTTCTCTAGAAGTTATCCTTTCTTGCTTATTTTTAGCCTCACTGAAATTCAGTCATCTTTGTTTCTGTTCCTGTTTGTATACTGATATTGTTGGATAATTTCAAAGACGTCAAAGCAGTTAAAAGAGGTATTGTTGATATAAGCTCCCTCTGCTGATTAGTTGTGCAGTAGAAATAAAGCTATATGGTGTATAGTTACCGCTGATTAATGCAGCAGGCATGAAAAGACAGTTAAAAGCGGTGACATACAGTGTTTCTAAGAGCAACTATCTACAAGAACACCAAGTTTAAGCTTATGACTTTTATACTCCTAAGCCTTTTAACTGCAAGGAACTTAAAATCTAGGTGTTGATATATAACAGATACTCCTTAGAACTGCTGCTGCCATGTTGCATACGGAATCTAAACAATATTTTGAGAGCTAATGTATTGAGACAGCTATTTGCATACAGAATAATAACTTCATTACTTTGGACTCCACCTGGTACATTTGCTACAACATTGTAGTTAGAAATTTTCAAGTTAGGGTGTAGCCCTTGCACAGTATATAATGCAGCAGGGTTCAGGCCTCTACGTGATTATCAGGAGAAGTAAACAATAATCTTATCTCTTTTTTATTGATGCAGTACAGGAAGGGTGAGTGAAGGACACAGTGTTTCTTGGTGCCACTGCTTGCAATGACAGACCAAAGTTTCCTAGGTCAGCCTTTTGTAGCAAGGATTTGCCTGGAAGAAACTCTGTGCACACTTCCCCTCCCCATGTTCGGATAAATGTTGTGCAAGGATGAAGTTTGAGTGTGATTGGTGTGAGAGGTCAGTCATAATACTGCAGTGAGTCTACTCTTTTGGAAAGTGTGCAGTGTATCTTAGCAGATGCTAAAATTAATTTGGTTTCTGTTTTGATAACACTGAGCTACTTTACTGACATCTCCATTTACAGTACTGTATAGACCCCTTTTTTTTTTCCCCCTTCCTGTGGCAACTAGAACTTTTATTAGAAAACTTGGCTAGGGTTGTTAAGGAATCCATCTTTAGAGAGGAAAAAGGTGGTGCTTATGCCTAGGTTGGGCATTTATTTTACATGGAAAATGGAGAATAAGTAGTTAAAAAAGCTTTCCATGCACAGTTAAATCTAAGAAACAGTAGTCCATGTATAAATTCCAGCATTTTCAGGTTTGTATGTTATTTCACTCATTTAAATATAAGCATAAACAAAAATAGCTGCTGTTGCTATGGTAAAAATGTTGGAGCTGAATGATGATAGGTACTCCAGCAAATGGCAGCATCTAAGGACAATAGTTAGTATTTGTAGAGGAGGGGAAAAGGTTGTGGGTTTGATGAGAAACAGTACATGTTATATAAAAGGCGAGAGGTGCTTTCTGTTTAGCTTTGGTTTTAAGGATTTTTGTTGACCTTTATTGGTTGCTAAACCTGGAGACACTTCAGGATTTATTAAAGAAACAATCCTACCAATGGCAGATGAGTTGTTGTTAAAAACCTTTTAGGGAAAACTCTTGAAATAAGTTTGTGGGATTGTAGCAGCAGTTGAAATCGGAAATACACAGCATTGTTTTAGATAAAGCAGTGTTACTGGCAAAAATGGTAAGATTCTTCATCTGTGGATGGAGTTCATTGCTCATGTCTTCAATCTGCAAAGTCTTGTGTGCTTGAAAGCTTTTCTTTTATCTACTGGTATTAGTTTGTCTGACAAAATATCCAGTTGAGCTTTGAGGTGTGGGAAATGCGGAGTAAGTCCCATAGGTTTTGTCAAAGAGGAGTGGTTAACTGAGTCTTACAGAAGTGGAAAATAAGCCAAGAGGATTAAAGACCTAGCACAAAGATCAGAAAGGGAGAGATAAAGTAGCACACTTTGAACTGGTTACCTTTAGAGTAGAATTGGTTCTCAGGGTGCTGTAAAACTTCTTAATGTTAATCTGCTAGGACATTCTCTATTAAAATAACATTTTGTCTTCGTGTCTTAAACTGACAGGATGTGTTGAAAAGAACTTCAGTGAAGAAAATCCTTTTCTTAATATCCAGTTTATGACATGTTTATGCCTTGTCAATTGTGTATTATATGGGGCAAATTAAGTAGGTAAAATCAGAAGGGACAATTACTCGGTCTGCTCAAAAGAACAAGTCATTGCTGTCTCCCTTTAATTGATTAATAGTGTCATACATTAAAAGATTTGCCAAAGTGAGGTAACAAACCTTAGCAGCTACCTAGCCTGAGTTTGTAACTGGACTAGAAATTAAGAAGGCTTAAATGCATTCAAATCTGTTTAGCTGTGTAGAATTTGCTGTGTTCTTGGCATCAGGTAGACTTTCAAAAGCCATTCTACAAATACATCTATTGTGAATGTGCCATCTGGAGACTTGAGGTGATTTAAAGACCTGCTTCAAATGTGAAATGCAGAGTGAAGTCAGGCTCTTAGTTAGAGAGGTGCCTATAGAGCAGAGCTGGGTTTGTTGGAGCAAGGTTACAAAATTTGATAAGGAGAAAAGTCTGGGCTTTGCTTGTGTTGGTTTTTTTTTTGTACACATACACTGTGTACACATCCACATACATTTTGTACACATCCACTGTGGCATCAGTGTTTCTCAAACTTTTTAAAAAATAATAATAATAAACCCCTTCCTTCAAAAAAAACATTTGCACTGAACAACCTGTATTTTAGGATTGACTACTAGTATGGAATAGCTTTCTAAAGCTGTGTCTTGCTTGGTTCTTAAAAGCGTGCTGACAAACATCAGACGCAAAGGAAAGAGGCTCTGTTGTGTTCAAGTGTTGTCCATATCTGATACCCAGGCATCATCGAGAAGCCTGACTTGAAAGCAGCAAAGCAAAGAGTAGGGGGATGGGATAGAACTGGAGCAAACAAATGAAAAGGAAAGAACTAAATGTTAATGAGAGGATGACATCTGGATAGAGACTGCATTTCTTACCCCTTAGCTGCCTTTTTTTTTTTTAATGGTTTATTGTGATTTGTATCATGTCACTGACATTCTGTGGAATTCTCCACCTAGTGCTTTTCAGATTTCACAAACTTGCTGATACCCCTGAGCATGGTTCCTAGATTGTCGGTGGCAGAAACCCTTCAGGGTGTGAGTGATGTTACAGTTTTTATGTGCTGAAGGACTGAAGACCTAAATAAGCTCTGTGTTTACTGTCAGCTTTTGTTCTTGAGCTGGTGCAATTGCCCTGAGGAAACTGGGAAGATAGGGCATTGTGGAAGGATGGATTGTTATACATCTGTGTTCATTGACAGATAATGTCTATGCCCAGCCATGTTTCCAGTTTTTAATGTGGTCCAGCTGTCCATAATCTGTTTCTAAGTAACAGATTATGACAATTTTACCTAATCACTTTTCTCTGATGCATTTCACTTGTTTCTCTGCTTAATTGTACAAAATCATGAATTCATCTCGTGTTTTTGTGGTCTCACAAATAGCTTTTGACCTTAATAACAGCTTTTGATTAGGCAAGGCATGGCAGATTTGGGTCATAAGCTCAACAGCCCCAGCTTTATTTTTATTTGCAGGATTCATATATGCATCAACAGCTTGCTTATGTGGCATATACAAGTTGTAAGACTACAAAAAAATTTCACAAGTGAAAATTTTCTAAGTGAGAATTTAAACTGAAATTCCCTCTGAAAATGCTCTCAGAAATCCACTCTGCCACCAGTGGATATTTACTAGATCACAAGCTTTTAATAAATTTGCTTGTAGAACAGCAGATGTTGTCGGAGCTGGGGTTGTTCAGCCTGGAGAAGAGGAGGCTCCGGGGACACCTAATAGCGACCTTCCAGTACCTGAGGGGGGCCTACAGGAAGGCTGGGGAGGGTCTGTTTACAAAGGCCTGCAGTGACAGGACGAGGGGCAATGGTTTTAAGTTGGAGAAGGGAAGATTTAGATTGGATATTAGGAAAAAGTTCTTTACTATGAGGGTGGTGGAACATTGGAACAGGTTGCCCAGGGAGGTGGTTGAGGCCTCTTCCCTTGAGATATTCAAGGTGAAGCTCAACAAGGCCCTGGGCAACCTGGTCTAGTTGGGGGTGTCCCTGCTGACTGCGGGGAGGTCGGACTAGATGACCTTTGGAGGTTCCTTCCAGCCTGGACCAATCTATGAATCTATGTTCAGTTGTACTGCATACAGTTTACTTAAATATCCTGTTAAGATCTTTCCTTCCAATGTCCTAACAGTGACTTGCTATTTGTTCATCTTAATATGTAACTATATTTCCATGTATTTCGTATAGAATAGAATGTTACACTTTCAGAGACACACCATGTCTTTCATTTGAAGATTATTTTATTGCCTGTTACTGGTGCAAAATACACCTTTTAATAAGCTTTTGTTTTTATTACAGAAATATCATCTTACTTGTAGAAACGTCATGACACACAGCAGCATCATGGTGGATGTAGGAAAGTGGCCAATATTTACTTTACTGTCACCTCAAGAGATAGCATCTATTCGGAAAGCATGTGTATTTGGTACATCAGCCAATGAAGCTATATACATAACACACAATGATGAGGTAAGGCTGTAATAAAGTGGAACATGTACTCTACAATTAGTTGTTTTCAGAGTCCACTGAATACTTGTAAATGAATAGCTTCTTAAAAGCATTGTGTGAAATTTGTGTATTTCAAAACATGTTGGATGTAACTTGTAATTTTTTTTTTAGTCTTGTATGGGGACAATATAGATGGAGTATTTAGAAAACTTACAAATGACAAAAGCCAGGATGGATTACATGCACTTTTGAAGACAGTCAGAATTCAAAAGAAGTTGTGGTAGCTTGAAATTAAGTGCAAGCACTCCAGGTATGAAGATGAGGCTATGGCTTGCTCTTTATAAACTGCTTTTAAAAGGTGGTGGTGTCTTCCGCTTTCACAGTTTAATACTTTTTATAGTATAGTTCCTGCAAATGAGAAGCGTAGCTTCCAGGCATGCACGAATTCAGACTCATCAGTTAACTTCCAAAGTGTCCCCATGCTGACTCAAGCTTATTAACTTCCATGAGGGAAATCTCAGGCCCTCAGGAGTCCGTGGCAAAATTCCTGGCTTTATGAAGACCCAGATATTACCACATCTGTGCATACCTGAGTATAAATCACTTGAAATGAGTATTCCTCTGTTTTTCAGGTATTTGTTTTTGGACTGAATTGCAGTAATTGTTTGGGAACTGGAGATAATCAGAGCACAATAGTACCAAAAAAATTGGAAGCCTTATGTGGAAAGAAGATTTCCAGTCTCAGTTATGGAAGTGGACCCCATGTTGTACTTTGCACTGAAGGTAGAAAATTAACATTTATTATAGAAACATAAGTTACATATTTTAAGTTACACTTGCATGTAACAAGAATGGATTAAGGTGTAATTGTATTAACTTGTTAATTGGGTAATGTACACTTAAGGGGTTCTCAGTGGTGTTAAGTGGAACTAAGCGTATTCTGTAATAGGTAAAGTATGTTTCTGTTACGTTTCCATTATGTTGCAACTGTAGAGTTTTACTCTATCATTTATTACATACTCAGTCTTAGCTGTGCATTTTCCTGTATTTCTACAATAAACCTAAAGGTTATACTGTGATACGTCTATATAAAATAGTTATATACAAACTATATACATTTTTAGTGTACAGATTATTCTTGTAATGGTTTCACTATTTGTTAATGTCCACTCTCTTTCATGTTGGAAATTTCTAATATCTTAGAATTCTGTCTGTCTTCACTTCCTTGGAATTTTTGGTGGTTTTTATCACAAACTTAAGTGTTTTTGCAGATGGTGAAGTGTATGCTTGGGGACATAATGGTTACAGCCAACTTGGGAATGGCACAACCAATCAGGGCATTACTCCTCTTCAAGTTTGCACAAATCTGTTAGTAAAGAAAGTGGTGGAAGTAGCTTGTGGCTCTCATCATTCCATGGCGCTGTCGTTTGATGGGGATGTAAGTTGAAACCTGTTCAAATCTCTTAATCTCCTTCTTGAAGTGAATAGTGCAGGTGACCTTGCAGGCTGAAGCTCTCTCTTTCTCTGCAGTGTAGTTACAACATAACCTTTTCTCCTGCCTGAAACTACTGTGTCTTTTTCTTCAGAGCAGACTTGAAAACAACTCATAAAGCCCAACCCAACAACCCACCCACAAACCCCAACAAAAAAAAAACAACCAACCCAACCACAAAAACAAGGGAATAAAAGCTTAGTAAACTTTTGTGTCTTTCATTTGTCGTATATCTCACAGGGGTGAGACCAGAAAGCTGTGCTACTTACAGGCAAAAGAGTGGTTTGTAAGGTGCAAAATGTAACATTATTTGCTTGCAATTCTGCTATTGAAGGGGTATATTGAGTTGTTTGTATCCACTGGTTAGCGTTTAGTCTGTTTCTTGTAGTCTTTGTGATTTCCACACTGGTACTGTGAAAGGACTTTGCTGTACACACCTCTGAATACCTTTCTGTGTAGCTAATGAAAGAGAACTTGGTAATATCCAAGTCTGCTTTATGCTATTTGTTTACATGGCTTAAGGCTGTGTGTCATGGGAAACATGTACAATTAGTTTCCAGTTAGTCAGATTTCACTAGTGTGTGTGGATCTGATTTGAGTTGCATGTGACTGCATGGAGGAAAGCCTGGTTTCAGCTCTGCTTTAACAAAAGAAGAGTTCTGGTTTTAAAACCTTCCTAACAATGAAAATGGAAACTACAGTTCTTACCATCCTGGTAATCTGGTGTGTCTGTGCTAGGGTTTATTATGGCATCGTAGTGCAACAGTAATACAAAGTAGTAAATTAGTATTTTGAGGGTAGGAAAGAGACATTGGGTTCATTTAAGTGGTCTGTGTTATACCTGAAAGGAGACACTAAGCTTAGGAAAGATCTTCATGTTCTCGCATTTGGCTTGGTTAAATTATAAAATTTGGTTTGTGCGTGGGAAGCCAAGGGTGTTCATGTATTAGTTAAACTAGTGGTGCC